>NW_020454949.1:1026828-1059038 GCF_003342845.1 Nothoprocta perdicaria | reverse complement strand
GGCGCGCGCGCCCGGCCTGAGGCGGCTCCGCCAAGTGCGTCACGGCCCCGGGCGCGGCCCCGAGCGGCCGGGCCTGCCCTCGGCTCCCGCGGGCGCCCTGCTCCTCAGCAGGGGCATCAACGGGACCCCCCACCCGCCTCCTCCACTCCACATCCCCCATTCCCACCGGGAATTCGCATCCTCCCGCCAGGGCGGACATCCTCCCCCTCTCGCAGCTTGGGCAGGTGGCCCACAGCCCAGCTTCACCCCCAACCACCCACACGGGTGCTCAGGGGCTCCCTGCCATCCCCTCTGATCACAAGGGCAAGCAGAAGGATGAGCGGAGGCACCGGAGGCTGTTGGAGCAACAGCCTCCACCTGAGCGAGGCTGGAGGCCCATGCGAGCGCGGAGGACACGGAGCTCCTGCCCTGGCAGCGCCTCATGCTGCAACCAGCCCTAGTCCTGGGGAGCAGCTACACCTCATCCACGCAGGGCCATGCCCCCAGGCCAGCACGTGCCATTAAACACGAGTGACGACCCTCACCTTCCCTGTTCCGCGTGCCCGTGCCCGACCCCACGCTTAGGTTCAACAGGGAGCTCTCAAACCAAGCCCAGGACGAGGCAGAGGGCTCACAAAGCGCCGTTTCTCCAAACATACTCCTAAGCTTGGCCAAGGGAGGCCGAGGAGGAAGCAGCCCTCAGAGCCGGGCAAGCCCAGCTCTACTCTCGGAAGCCCTCCTGGCGCTACACACTGATGCACAGTTTGTAGTAACAAGTGCCCAGGTCACGTACCAAGCTTCATTCAGCGCCGGCTGAGTCATTCATTTACTGTTCCTATCAGGGGAAGCCGAGTATCTTTTGGCAGCAGACACAGACTAGATGAAAAGTCACCAGCACGTCTTACATTTCTATCCAGCCTGGCAAAAGCGAGTCAGATTATTGCCACCTAGTGAAGAGCTCGGCGCAGTCACAGCAAAGCTCAGGAACAGCAGCGAGGTTTCACGGTGGTTTAGTTTTAAAAGTGCAAAGTTCACCTCAAACCATGTCCTACAAGGCCAGAGGGCCCTAAGTTCAGCAACTCACATCATGCATTTTAGACAAGTCTCAGGAGAAAGGGGAGCAACTTAACATTTCCCCATGCTATTCCCATCAGCAGCATCATGAGACACTCCAGGCTCTCTCCCAAAGATTTAACTCATTTCAGAGCAGCTCATCTAACCCCACCCAACCTTTTCCAGGACGCTCCTAACAAACACACATCTTGCCCCTGACTAGAAATCCATTCAAGTCCATCACCAAGCCTGGCAGGGCAAGACTCCTGTAGCCAGGAAAGATTCCCACTGACTAGTTTCATCAGCAGCATATGCCAGCTTATACTTCATAAGAAAGAATTAAATTCCTTCAGTCTTGAGTAGTAATCAAAACAGATTTAATACATATAGCCAACATATTGCAATTGTGTCTGAATCCTACAGTATTGCTGTCGGCCTTGGCTGTCAGAAGCCCAGGAGAAGGTCTAGCAAGGCACACAGAGGTAGAAGAGTTGTAGAGTTTCCCCAGATTAGCTCTAAGTGAAGGTGTGCAAGGTAATCACAAGTGTGTGCGCTTTGGAAAGGAATGCAAGTGTGCACAGAGAAGTACAGGCACTTGGAGTGACAGCTAAGGCCTTGTTCTGACCAACAGGTCAAATAACCCTTCAGAGCTTTTGCCTAGACTAAGGGAGGAGGAGAAGACAAAAAAAAAAAGAAAAGAAAAAAAAAAGGAAAAGAGGGAGACAATAGTCTCATTCAGTGTGAAACAAATACTTAGTGAGGAAGGGGCAAGGAAGCTGCCCAAGGTGGCATCTGCCCTTGTGCAAGGGATAAGGACGGTTATTTGCACTGCTTTGGACTCAACTAGCAACCCAGGGTAAATGAGAAGTGTTCACGTGTTTAGGTCTCCCATAAGGCCACCAAATTTTCCTGCTGAAGGCTTCAGAAGGTGCTCCAGGCACTGCAGTGAGAAAGCTACCCTGGCTCTTTTTTTGCAGTTTGGTCTTGCTGCTACAGCAAAGCAGTGGAACAAACCGAGTTTCCAGAGTAGGGGGGAAAACAGTGTTGTTGAGCATTTGACCCATCTTTGGGGGCATTTGGCCCCTCTTTCGTGGCAAGTGAAGCAAAAAGTGGCATCACAGCGATTTCCTTTTGGCAGGTGCAGAGTCCTTGTGGCTCTGTGCAGGAGGGCACTGTTCAGCTGTGCTGGGCAGATCAGGAGATGCTGTTAGTTCTCAAATTTTGCATAAGGGTTCTCTTCCTTGAACAGGCCTAGAAGAGAAGAGATTCATTCAGACATGCAGGAGCTTCCTAAGCACTGCAGTCTCAGCAGCAGCGAGTCCAGTACTTGACAATTCTGTTACTCACATGATATCTAACCTCTTTTGAGGCCCTCGTTTTGAGGCAGCCAGATAAAGCCTTGGCATGGCAAGGGAGCACTGGAGCATGGCTCCTGCATTTCCAAGAGCAGCTGTCTTGCCTTGAAGGCCTCCTCAGGGCACAGCTTTGCCTGCTCTTCCTCCCACCACAGAGGCCAGTCCAGCCAGAGGCCCCTCTGAGTTGTACACAACCTGACTCTGCAGCAGTCACTAGTTACAGGTGGAGAAGGGGTTTCCAGCTTTCTCTCTGTGGGCCCCACAGGGTCCAAGCAGCCTTCGCACAAGTTCTCTGCAGCAGAGACTCACCGTCCAAGCCCCAAAGGCCAGGCTCCTGCCCAACCCTGCTTTGTGTTAGAGTTGTAGGACACCACAAGCTTTTCCATCCCTGCAGCCCATGCTGTTTGCTCCCTGTTTGGCCAACACAGGACTGCAGAAAGGCCATTCTTGAAGGACAACAGCTACACATATCAGCTCTTGGTTTTCCCATCCTGTCAAACCCACCCAGGTCCCTCCTTCAGTGTCTCAGGGGGACACAGCTCCCACAGAGGATTACACAGGCCCCCTTTCCTATCCCACAGAGGAGACAGAACTTGTGTCAGATCACAAGCATCTCTAGACTTGCTCGCTAAGGGCATCAGAGCAATTCAATGTGATGGGGGAGATAAGTTGTTTTCCCTGCTGGCCAAGCATCCCAGGTGGCTGTAACCATAGTGAAAAATGCAAAATTACTGACGAGGCCCGATCAAAAGCTTAGTTTGCATAAGCCACTGTACCATATTTTCTTCGGATTTCATCATGTCTTGATTTCATCTCTGCTCTCCTGGAAAACAAACAAAAGCACCAAATCATTAAGACAAAAACCAAGCAGTGGATATGCACAAGTGTGAGGTATCCACAGACCACAGCAGAAGGATTTTGCTCTCAAGGCTTACACCCATGTTGAGGGCAAATCCACCACCCGCTACATACTTGGGGGCCACACATCCTTCCTGACATGGCATTTCCAACAGCACAGCCAGAAGCTGGGCTGTGTGGGGTGGCTTGGCACAGCGCTGGACTCGCTCGCACAGAAGGAGCCCCTCACCTCTCCTCTTGTCGCACCCTCCTCTTCTCTCGCTCCCTGGCCGCTCTTTCATCATCCTTGTCGGGCCTGACAGACAGAGGAGCCTATTAGCTGTGTTTGACACGCGTTTCTGCAACAACACATGGTTGCATCTCTGCTGTCTTTGGGGAAAGAGAGGGGTAGCTCTGAAACACTCACTTTTTGCTCTTTTTCCGACAACAGCAGCAGCAGCAGACACCCAGCATAATCAGGATGATTCCTCCCACCACAGACATCGCAATGATCAGGGCTTCAAAGTTCACTAAAGGATTCAACAATAAAAACAAAACACTTAGTACACAAACATATGGCTGTCTGGAAGTTAAAACATTTACGACCACAGAGCTACTGCCAACAACAGCTTCAGTTACTGGATTCAGGACATGTATCTACAGGAGGCCCAGACTCTCACGCAATTCCCATTTTCTTTCCACAGGTACACTAGGGGATGGCACTGGCACATATGCATTAATTCATTGTATATAGCCAATAACTACATCACTTAGCAGCTATGAAGACAACAGCAAGAACAAGTATGCTCAGGTCAAACTATTGCTGTTAGAAGTTGCAAGCAAAGGGTGACTGCAGTTTGCAATTCCCAACTTGGGTTATTTGCTACATTCCAGGTCACTGTAGATGTAGATTCCCATGTCTGGGCCAAGCTGGAGGACAGAGGGCTTGAGCAGCTGTGAAGGAGCAGAGAAAGCTTAATCACTAGTCCAGAGGGTTAGTAACTCAAGAAAAACCTCCCTGGGGATTTCAGTGCTGACATGTAGCTCCATCCATAGGGAGCTCCTCAAAAGCCACCTTAGAAGAGGCAAATGTTGAGCTGGGGCACTCATGTACTCGGAGTCCGTGGACTAGTGACAAAGCGAGGTAGGATTTGTTGGTTTTTAATCAGTTTGGGTATTGCTAACAGTGCATTTCAGAAGACACTTGCCTGCCACCTCACCCTGGGGGCTCAGTAATGACAGGCTTATGGAGGGGAGCTCCACTCCAAGATGACTCTGCCACTGAAGCAGCTCTCAAGATCTCCAGCTCCCGCCCACAAAGGAGGCTCTTCATCTTAAAAGGGAAGTTTTCCAACAGCACAGCCCTGTGCTGCTACCTCCAAGATACCTGGCTTTGAGGGTGAGCCTGAGGTCCAGTTCCTCCTTCCCCGTGGGCAGAGGAATGCAACTGGGCACTTGTACACTCCTCCACCTGATGATAAAGGCTTGGGAATTCACACACCGTAAAGGCAGACTCATATGAGAGCTAATCACCCTCCAAGTAATCTCCCCTGGAGCTAGTTTTGCAAGTTAAGGAATGTGCCCTTCCACAAAGGAGCCTTTTGTGAATCTACTTAAACACAGACTAGTATTTCAAGGTCTTACAAAAAAAAAAAAATGAGGAAAACAAAGTATTGCTCACAAAGAGGAGATTTGCTCTCTATGAGAGAGTAGCTCTCTTCTGTGTGAAGATGACAGCCCAGTCTCAAAAACTACATACATTTGTGACAACAGATCCCCATTGGGGATCTGTTCAACTCTCAGATCCCCATTGGGGAAAGCCAGACAGAACAGAGGAGGAGGGAGCCACCTCTTGCCTTTAATTCACTCTTCTACCCCACCCTGCAAAAGCTGGGTCTTGTCCAAGGATGAGCACACACTAATCCCACTTTAAACAAGACGCTCTTTCCTTTGGAATAACACCAAGAAACAGAGCAAGCAAGTGCGAAACAGCACAGCCAACATTCAGCTATCAGCCAGAAAAATCGCCTCGAGATAACTTGGCTCCAAATGGCTCTTTGTGCCGCAGCTTATACAGCCAAAGAGCCAGAAGCGGCGCAAGGAACGGTGCAGCACATTCAGTGTGCAGAGCTTGCACCGTTGCAGGGAAGGCCATTAATGGTGGGCACAATCTGAGCACAAGAAAGGGCTGTAGCTGCCAGCTGTGAAGTCTGCAGTTCCTGCTACTAGGTGCTGGGCCACATTCGGAAGCAGCCACCACATGAACGCATGAGGAACCCATTGGGGTAACTAAAGCCACATGGGTCACTCTCCAGCAAGGACTGCTCACCCTTAGCTTCTCATCTGCCCTTCAGAAAGTCTGCAGAACCACAGTCTGCTTCAACAAGCCCATACAATAACACAAACAAGGCAAGTAGGCAGGAAAAGTCTCCCATTAACACCAGCACAGGCAGCAACTGGTCCCATTTTACAATGGCCACCATGGCCAGTGATTCCTTGAGCGAAATCCACTTACCCCAGCAGACTCCCCAGCGGGCCGAGCGCAGCTCACACAGGTCACTCGGGGGAAGGATCCTGCGGACAGGGTACTCCGCACACTCCTGGCTGCTGACGCACCACAGGCACTGCGACACACAAGACAGGGCACACAAGACAGGCAGCTATCTCTAGATCCTTGGTGTTTTGCTCCTGGGACAGGAGCAAAGGTCTTCGTCCTCTCCTGGGGGCTAAAACCCATAGGGCCAGGGCTTAGGTGGGTTTGGTCAAGCTGGCTCTAGCTAAGCCAGCTGGGAGATTTGACTCAAGTTCATGTCCACCGAGGTAGAAGGAGGTTCACAGCACACCAATATACACATCCTACATCCTTTCAGTGCTACAATATTCAGACTGATGGAGGCCTCTTGACTAGCTAGGCCTACCAACAGCACATCTACCATGTCCCACAATGGTGGGGCTTCTTAAAGCACCTAGATGGCCATACACTGCTACTTCAGTAAATAAAGGAAAAAACCAACAGTGTCACAAGAAGATTTAAGTGGGAAGGGACCCCCCCCAGAGGTCCCTCCTCCAGTTTCCTGCTCCATGCAAAGCTATAGCCAGAGGTGGATCAAAATTACTCAACTACTAGCACGCATGCACTCATTTTCAACACCAGAACATAGCACTTTGTGGTCTCACCTGACTATAAGAAACATCTCGAATGCTTGATGAGGAGCCTAGCAATGCCATTACTTACGAGGTATACAGCAATAAATAAATAATAAAACACGAGCACAGTTTCTAGAAACTGATTTATTCCTAGAGCACCGAGGCGCTTGCCCTCTCACTGTCATGGGTGGGTGGTATTTGCAGCTTGTTTGCAACAGCCACAGAAGGGAGCACCCACCAGCTCCAGGAGAGGCAACTGCTCCTTTAGCAGCCCCGTGAAGCTCACACCCAGATCGTAGGCATTTGGGAGGCTGAAGTTTTACTTCTGCTACTTACGGTGACATTTTTCAGACATTCTTCACAGCTCCTGTTTGTATACTGGTGACAAGCTGCAAGGAGAAAGAAGAGACACCTCAGAACATCTAAAAGCGTCCCCCTGCTTTAAAACACGGCATTCCTCAGGCCTGCCCCTTGCTTTGCAAGGGCCAGAAGCACTCCTGACAGCTGTTAGCCCCATGACACCAGCTGTCAGAAAAGCTACCAACACTTCCAGGTTCAACACATGCTCAAAGCCTCACAGTAAATCTCCACATGCTGTTCTTTGCCTCAGGGCACTCAGATTTCTAGCCTAAACTCAAAGGAATGTGCCAAAGGCGGGCAAGCTGGGCCCCAGGCTCCACTGCCCGTGGGGCTCTTTACCCCAAGTCAAACGCAGGCCTTGGAGACGGGCTCCTCCTCATGCTGCTCCCTCTTCCATCAGCCTCTGCAGCCACCTCCCTTTTACACATAAAGCTTTGTTCCTGGAAAAGGGTACATGGGCTTGGCCTGCGTCACTTATTGTGGAGACACCTGAACATCCTTGTTCACTGCTTCCGCTCTCCTTCATCTCCCCAAACTTAGGGGACCATCTTCTGCCTGACTTAGACATGACTCCCTCCTCCCTGCACACACTGTCCCCTCTGCTCTACTCAACAGCTACCCCAGAAGCAACTGTCACCAAGCGATCTGCCCAGTCACAGCACACAACTCTACAAAGCAGAAAGCTCTGGAGTACAGCTATGGGATTAAAAAAAGGCCATTCAAGCTGGAGGTGAAGGACACAAGCCACCAGGACGCAATTTATTGGACATACACATGGAGGGGGCAGAGACAAGTAAGGGGCACAGGCAGCTCCTCTTACATGTCCAGCAACCACCTGCGTGGCAGCAGCCACTGTCACTGACAAGGCCTGGCGCAGATCTCCACACCCAATTCAGGCAACCAAGTTAACAGCCAGGGCAGTCGCACGCTAACAAAGCGCTGGCCAAAAGGCAGCTCGTTCCCTGCTAGCACAATCTGCTGCAAAGTCTCACCAAAGCACAAGCCTTTACAAGTCTGACCTGTTGCCTGGATTCTCAAGGAAGGGTCCTGGCTCCAGCCACCCCACAAAGCCCTCAGCTGTTGGCTTCTCAGCCTGGGTCTCGTCTGAAAACCAGAGCATCTGTCATGTCAAGCACGTTTGGGAACAGCTGGAGGACACACTGAGATGTGGTCAGGCCAAAGGGACCCTGCCGTGACAAGGAGGCGCACAACGGGGCATCGGCACACATCAGCAGATAAGATCAGTTCATACGAACTGCAAACAAGGAAGTTGCTACAAGGAGAAGGCAGAAACAGAAACCCAAAAAGCAATGAAACATGACAACTTCGCTACATCCCAGGCAGGACCACACGCTCTCCCGGGCTGCGGGCGAGCAGAGTGTAGAGATCAGCCACCCTCTCGGGCCACAGGGTCTGTCCCCAGCTCACAGCGGTGTTTGGTCTTCAAGAAGACTCTCATATGGAGAACTCACTTCCCTTTATGCTGCCCTTCTGGTGCTAGCTGATCCAAACAGGAAAGAGCTTTTGGGCCATCCCAGCCCCTCAGGCAGAGGATATTTGCTCGTCCCTGAGCATCAGCTGCTGAAGTGTCACACGGGACCAAAAATAACCCAAGCATTCGTCTCTTTGACTTGGGTTTGTGCGTCTTATTTCCCACGTTGGGTTAGGCAGCCTGCCTCCACACTCAAGGATGGGTGGAACAAGGGCCACCCCCTGGAAGCAGCCTCTCCAGGAGGAAGCCAGGTTCTCCAGGGGGGATTCCTGCAGAGCCCGTTCACCGTCTGCAGCCGCGATCCGCCACCGTCACATGCCCCGCGCCGCCCTTGGGACCGGGCAGCGGTTTGCGAGCACCAAGATAAGTGTGTTTACCTGCCGCTAAGAGCGGGCTGAGATTGCACACGCATCTCCCCACGCCGGGCGCAGAGCCTGGGAAGCTCCGGCACGGATCACGGCCACGAAACCATCACATGTGGGCAGCCCCTCGGACTGCACGTTGGCAGGGGGGTGCAGAAGAGCCCCCGCGTGTGCCCAAGGGTAGAGAGCACACCAAAGGGAAGGCATGAGCCCAACGAAAAGATAGTTCCCGGGAGAGCACAGGGTCTGTCACATCCAGGCACAAGCCAAGGCAGAGAGGCCACCACGAGAGGACTGTCCTCTGGCTCTACACCAAGCGCAGCACCCGCAGGCACTGCACGGACACCAGCGGGCTCCGCACACCAAGAACTCCCCAGTCTCACCCAGCACCTGCCCTAGGCGGGTGTTTCTCCCCGGCCAGCCCCGGCGCTCGCAGCCCGCTCCTGCCAAGGAGGCCGCTCCCGGGCCGCGCCTTCCCGCGGGCCTATCGCGGGCTCTGTCGCGACATGGCGCCCGTCCCCGCCTACCTCCCGCCGCCTCCTGCGCGGCGGCCGCGGGCAGCAGCGCCAGGACGAGAGCCATGGCGGGCGGCAGCAGGGCCGGGAGCCGGAGCGGGGAGCCGGGGGCGGCCGGGGCCATGGCGGGGCCTGGCGCGGTGCGGGGCGGCGCCGCCGCCGCCCTAAGTAGGGACGGAGCGGGGCGGAGCGGCCGGGGCGGGACCGGGGCCGCCCCTGCCCCGGCCCCTGCCCAGGCCCCGGCCCCGGCCCCGGCTCCTGCCCCGCGGCGGCTCCTGCGCCGGCGCCGCTCCGGGCTGGCCCCGCTGCCTCGCCGAGGACGCGCCGTTTCCCAACGGCTTCGGCTCCCGCTTGGCTTCTTTTCCCCCCCACACACTTTTCAGTGTTTTGGGACCCAAGGCGCCTCTCCTCCTCCTCCCGCACCGAGGAAGGCCCCGAAGACCCGTGGGGCTTTTCCGGGCGCATCCCGCTCCCCGCACACACAGGTCCCCCAGGCCGTGACATCCATGCCCTGTCCCACCGGTGTGGCTGCAGGAGGGGTCCCGGGCTTCGTCCGCACAGTCCATGGGACTGCGGTCCACGGCCTCTCCACACACCTGGATTTCAGAGTCACTCGCTCTGTTGCGTTCCCCAAATACATTTATTTTTTTCCCCGTGCAGAGCACTCATAGGGGCTCTCGGGCGCTTAGGGACATGGTTGAGCAGGGACAGTGGTGACAAGTTTGCAGTTGGACTTGGCGATCTTGAAGGTCTTTTCCAACCTGGGACATGGGCACCCATGTGGAGCCCACAAGCAGAGCCCGTGGTGGCAGGCTGGTGCCCACGGTGTGGAACGGCCACAGGATGGTGCCAAAAGCTCGACACAGCAGCGATCCCGGGGAAAGGGTTGCGGATTGCTGAGGCTGCATCCGACTTCTGCAAGGGGGTCGGGCAGCTGGAGGCTGGGCTGAGGCAGGAGAAGGTAGGGGTGAAGGGGAAAGTCTTGTCTTCCCATTAGTGCAGCCCGTGTTGAAATCGTGCTTCTCGGTCATGTGGGCAACGTGGGTCACTGTGTCCGGCCTGGGAGCTGCTCATGTGCTCACAGGGACCGCTCAACATCCATCCTGAGAAGCTGGTTAGACCTCAGGCTCACGTGCCGAGGGAAGCCGCCAGGTCAGGCTAATGCTGAACATAACCAGCCTTTTTCAGACAGAGGGGCAGCTGCAGATCCCAGGACACTGTCACATGCTGAGCCTTTTCCTCCTCATCTCGCCCCTGAAATGCCCCTTGGGACACGTCCGTGCGGCTCATGAGCACTGACATGGGACTGCTCCTTCTCTGGGCAGATATGAGGTCCCTGAGCTCCGATCCTGTAGCTTGAACACACAGTGTAACTGGCTGGAGCTCATGGTCTGTCTGTTCTGAAAGGTTCATATTCCTTGACATATTCCTTGTGTCCTTGAGGGCCAGATGGCCAAGGAGCTGGTGGCGGAGCTCCCACAGGCTTGGAAAGCAACTGAGTGTTAACATCAGGTCAACCAAACCGTGGGGCCTGAGGAGCGATCCCCACAGGAGGTAAATGATGCAGAGCAAGGGATGCCCATCCGCTGATTTTGCCAGCCCAAACAAGAGCTCTGACCCCAGCAGATGGTCCCAGCAGGAGTTTCAGAGGTTGGCAGCATTTTGGGAGAAACCAGGAGTTCTTTGCACTTCGGGACTGCCCAAAAGATCCCCTGAAAGCAGCTGCTGCTTGAGCTCCCCATGCGGCTGGGGAGGCTTTGGCGGACCACAGGAGCAAGGTGGCACCTGGAAGCTTCACCAAGCCCCATGGCATCGCAAGCCCTGGACGCACGTTCCTCCAGCAAGGGGTGAGATTGCTCGTGGGCTTCCAGCAGAGCTACCCAGCTACCATTGGCATCCCCAGGGGGGCCACACGTGGCCTTCCACCCGTCCCCCCTCCTCACACGCGCCGGTGCCGCGGGCTGGACCTGCGGCCCTCTCCTTATTTGTCTAGGAAGGGTATTTTTTGGGCGGTTCAAGATGGCCTCAAGCGGTTGCCAGGGCAACGGTGCTCAAGTCATCACTGCCATGGAAACCCTCGCTTTGGCATCGCCTAAATATTTTCCTTGAGGAAGGAGGCTGGATGAGTGGGCGATGTGCTATTTTCTAGCCCTCGCTGGCTGCAATGGGACAATCTCCAGGAGATCGTGGGGCGGGGAGGGGTGGGGGGGGACGCGGAGGATAAAATTAGCCCGGCACGAAACCTGCAGCTTGTTTTGGTCGGAGGGGGGAGGATCCAGCTGAAAAAGATTTACCCTGACGGAGGAAAAACAAAAGATATCTATCTATATATATACACACACGCATATATATATATTTATATATATATAAAGGGTCAAAACTGATCGTTTTTCTCGCCTTTCTCCAAAGGTTTCCTTCGATCCCAACTCCCAAGAAGGCCCGCGATGGCACGAGAGGCACCAGGGGCCACCTTTTTGGGGGAGCGAGGGCCTCCTCCGCCACGCGCGGCTTCTCCCTGCTGCCAGCTCGTGTGAGCCGCCGGCCGGAGCGGGAAGCGGGGGAAT
This sequence comes from Nothoprocta perdicaria, assembly GCF_003342845.1. Lineage (NCBI taxonomy): Eukaryota > Metazoa > Chordata > Aves > Tinamiformes > Tinamidae > Nothoprocta > Nothoprocta perdicaria. The sequence goes on along the minus strand of NW_020454949.1, from coordinate 1,047,374 downwards.
TTCCAAGCTGCTGCCCGCGGGAGTCTCCCAGCACGGCGGCCAGGGCGGTGCGAGAAGCAGAGCCCGACACCTTCGTCACCGGGGGCCGAGCGGCCGCCCCAGCTAAAACCCCCAAGGATCAGCCGGCTAAATATAGCCCCAGCCCCATAAATTAAACAAGAAGCTTTTTGCCGATTCCAGCAGCGCTTTTCTCTATGTAAGGTATAACTGCAGCACTATTTGTTATTATAACCCCCTCGCTGCTGCCACTGCCAGCCTCCCCAGTGCTGCTGTTTAGGAACATGAGTTTGTCAGAGCCTGACTTCTCCCTCCAGGCAAATCCTCCTTTCTGGGGAGGATTCACACCTCCAGGCTGCATTCCTGCCTTTTATTTTGTTTCTTTCTTCTCTTTCTTTCTTTCTTTCTTTCTTTCTTTCTTTCTTTCTTTCTTTCTTTCTTAAAGGTTTTAGAATGATTTCTGTGATTTCTGTCCCCAGGACTGATGCTGGCGATGAAATATTCTGCTTTCTTCTGGACACCTTCTGGCTGTTCGATCCTTCCCACTCTCCAACGTCCACCATTTCTTAGGGTCGCCCTTTTCAGACCTGTATCAGGAACTTGGTTAGTTTATATTCCTATCTCCTGGCATAAAACCTGTGATCTCTTCAGTAAAATCTATGCAAAAAGTAATGCAAGGGTGCAAAAAAGCCCTCGGGGGCATGTCTTGAATCCCATTTCTCATTGCACTCAATGACACCTTTGCAGGTTTGAGCGTCTTGCTGGGAATCTCCTCTGCCTGTGTCCTCTGGCCTCGGGCAAGCGTGGCTCATAAGCCATCCACACAGCCCTTCCAGCCTCGAGTTCACTCAACTTTCTCTCAAAACACTTCCTCCAAATGGCCCTTCACTCACACAATGGCACTCAGCATGAAAAGTGCATCCGACAGTCCCCTTCCTGTCCCACATATTTATGTTTTGTTGCTTTTTGCTTTTTTTTTCCTATAGACTTTTGTAATATTGGTTGCTTCCTGCCCATAAAGCTGCTCCAGCCCAAAGTGCCGAGGACTCGACTCGCCTGTGTTGCAGAGGGGCCGCGGAGCTGTTTGCATGGCCCTCTGCAAACCTGGTGCTTGGGGGTTTGCAGGCTCTGATTTGGCATCGGTGCTTTGAGTTTATGCCTGTGCTTGCCAGTGGGTCCATGGCTGAGTAATGCAGCCCACAGTTCCAAAAAAGTGTGATACGGACCAGCATATCCAACTCTTCTGGCAGACTTGTTTTGCATCTCCAAGCCCTGCTGCAGGCTGTTTTCTAATTCCAGCTCTCAGCAGCCCCTGAACGTGACAAGTTCTGCTGAAATCACTCAGAAAATAAAGTTTCTTCATTTTTTGATTTGTCATGTGAGACTGAGTCCCCCTCAAAAGCTTCATCCTTTCTCCAGGTGCTGTATTCCTCGCCTTTCTCAGCACCCTTCGGCTTCCTATTCTTCTTCAAGCAAGTGCTGCCATTCTAAAAATATTGAGTGACAAATCAAGTGGGTCTTTCTCATCTTCCCGCACAGCCATAACCCTTCCTCCATCCTTTGCAGTGGCCCAGTGCATTTCTTGAGAGCTGTGGCCACGTGGCCGAGCAAAGTTGCTCCTCCTGGTTATTTCTAATGGCTGGTTGCAAGCCCGTGGAGTCTGCCATAAATCTCTCCTTTGGCCTGCAAGGACACGGAGGGCCCCAGGAGCTCCTGGAGGAGCATCCTCGAAAAATACCACTTTGGCAAATGCACTATTTATGTCAGCCTGCCTCGCTTCACGTGCGCTTCAAAGGAAGCCCTGGCACCTTCCTCTTCCCCTGCTTCATTGAGCCGAAGAGGCAGCCCAGGAGGGGCAAACTTCGCCCTCCGCCCTTGCTGTGTCAGGAGAGCGTCTCAGGGTGGATGGAGCAGAAGGGCGAGATTCCTCATCCTGCCAACTCATTCGGCTTGTGCCTCCATTCGGAGACATGCCTTTACCTGCCTCCTCACTGAAAGGGCAAAAAAAGAGAAAAAATACATTGCCAGGCTATTTTTAAGTGAACTCAACAACAACAACAACAACAACAACAACAAAAAAGTCAAGTCTAAGACTGTCATGGCTATATTTAGTTGGAACTTTTCTGTCCAGGATTCAGACTCTATTTGGAAACCTTGTACCTTGGAGTGCAGCCAAGCATCTCGTTTTTTATACAGTAATCCCTCAGCATATGGCAAATGTTTCTCATCTCCCAGTGGCTGCAGCACTAGCCCAGGCAGCTCGACGGCAGACGTTTTTCAGCTGAAACTGAGACAAGCGGCCTGGCTGCGGCCGTGGATTTGCATCTTAGACCCAGAAGGTCTTTTAATAGAGCCAGGCTCGTTATGCAGCCTTTAAAACCTCCGTGAGCATCAGAGCAGCCCCAGCCTCTGGCTTTTGACCACCGTTCTTAGGGTCAGTCACCCACCTCTCTTGAGCAGTTGTCCCTTGGGAGCCTTGCGGTGGGCAGGAGATTCTGAGGGCACACCAACTGATTCCTCCTCAGTCACCCCAACTTGTTGAGGAGCACTCAACTGTTGTCAAGGTGGGAACAGCTTCTGGCTTATTTTTTGACTCTCTCTCTACTGCAAATGCTGTTAAAATTCCTGTTTCATGTGCTGGGAGTTACGGATTTGACATAACGATTGCCCAGAGCACGGTGTAATTTAATTCCCAGTAATGTGACTGAGGCTCGGTGCCAACAATTCGCTCCTGGCAGTCTGAGCGCGTCTGACTGATGCTCAGGAAACCACCACCCGTGCACGCAGCGGCCCGGCGAGCTCCCGGCTTCCCCTCGGGCCGCACACCACCCGCTGTCTCAGCTCCTCTCCCACACAGGGCTGGGTGCCATCACGGGCAAGCTGGGCCCAAGCGTTTTCCTCCTAACCCGTCCCACGTTTGTGCAGGCAGGGCTCTGCTCAGTCCTCCCATCCGTGATCTGCACTCGCCATCCCATCTCAGTTTTTCCCATGGGAAATTCTCTAGGGCTTTCCTTGCCAGCCACATGAAGCCCATGCAGGGAAAACTACACCAGAGACGTCTCATTGGTGACCAGCTAAGCCAGACACGTCCCCAGGATTTCCCTCCACTCTCTCCTGCTTGATGCCACCAAGGCTCTGACCAGGAGAAGATGTTCCCCAGCAAGAGGTCCACGAAGAAAATCAGAGCCTGGGTGCCACACGCTGACACAAATCGGGGAGCAGAGCCCGACAGTAGCAGCGATCCACCACTGAGGGCACCCATTATGCCAGTTGGGTCCTACAGCCTATTGGAGCCCGCATGAAGCCCTGGCCATTGCAAGCGGGACTTTTGACGTCGGATCAGCATCATTGATCGGAGACAATTGCTGCAGCACAGGGATGTTCATCATGGAGGCCTTTGACATGGCAAATGGAAAATGTAGCAAAGGCTCTGAGCTTGCTCATGGCTTTGCACATAAGCACTCTCAACAGCATCTCTCTTGGAAACACTGTCAAGAGCGCAGATACTTGGACCCAGTGGAAGCAAAAGCAAAGGTTCCTGAGTGGTGTGGAAGTCATGAAATACAAGGAAGCAGGAACCAACCAAAGAAAGGAGATCAAATTCACGCGGTCCTTCAAAACATTTTAGGACCACCACATGAATGATTATGTATAACAAAAATAGCTGCTTGAGAGCCTTCAAACTTAAATCCTGTATCCACATCTTAATTCGGGTGTTTAAGGGTTTTTATGAAGTATACACCTAAAGCAATTCTTATTGCTCGCGCTGAAGAGCATTTCAGCCTGCATGCAGAAGACCAGGTTCAAAGCAGCTCTTGAACCAAAAAAGACAAAGAGTAAAGAAAAAGTCAAGTAGTTTGAAGAGATCCTTCGAACTGAGTAATATTATTGGCAAAAAAGAAAGCAGCACCAATGAGGGCAAAAGACCTCTTGGTGTCTCCTGTAGCCATGCTCCTTACTCACCTTAGACGGTTTCTAATGGGGCTAATTTCGTCTTGCTCACTCAAGAGAGGCCAAAGCCAATGACTGAGGCAAGAAGTGCGCCACATTTCTGCTCCAGCTCTGGTGCTTGACCCAGGTGACAGTGATGGGGCCCTCCGTGTGAATGTGTCTAACCAGCCCATGAGAAATCACTTCTTCAAGGCCAGTCTTCCCAGCCTTTGGCAGTGTTACTTTCTTCTACTAACCTGGCCAGCATCTCTGCAGACCCACATCACCCTCTTAGATCACCTGCAGACCCACATCACAGCTGCCTCTCCAGATCAGACCATGAGATCTTAGCATCATCAGATGCCTCTCCATTACAGCAGTGGGTCTCAGTTCTCAGCTGAGGCAGAGCTTTCTCTCCTGGTGGCAACATAAAAAGCGTGTTCTTCAGTACCTCCTTGTCCACGTGGCACCAGGAGTCCTTGTGGCAAGGTAGACACAATCTTAACTGCCCATTCTTCCTCCAGTGCTCAGAATAGCTCATCACACCTGCAACGTTCAAATCTGGTGGGCAGCAGAATGAGTGAACCCTGAGCAAAAGGAGCGTACACAAGAGAGCATCCTCTCGTGACCAAGGAGAGATGCGCCTTGGGGATGGCTGAATCTTGCTCCACCGCAGCTTCATCACTCCTCACCTCCCTCAGTCTGAAGCATCTGCCAGTGGGCTCCTTTCTTCCTTTTCCATAACTAAAGACCCCTATTTCAGAGGCACAAAGCGTGTGTCTCACAAGCCAAGAGTCTCCACGCTGGCCCCAACAACGTCTACCTGGTTTGTCTCGGCAGGAGCCCCTAGGCTGCTCTTTCAGGCACAGATACCCTGCGGAGATACTCCCACCTGCACCAGGCGTGCTCTGGGCTTGGTTTCAGCCCTCTGCTCCGTCACCGCTTCTGCTGGCGTTGGTGGGAGAAGCCTGGGAATAAGCAGCAGAGCGAGAAGGATGGAGCGATACTCCTACAGCACCCAAACGTCTGCCGGAACGGATCCAAGCTTTACAGATTAGCTGAAACACCCATTAGTATGTTCCCGAAACCCCTGTGATTCATCTGCAGAGGCTCGGTTCAGCTGTGTCTTTTCATCTTCCTAAAATGTGGCATTTTCCTAAATCACATGGGCTTTTTGTGCAGCTATTATACACCTACGGGTCCGGCTGTTCCCTCTGGGCCACTTTCTAAATGGTGGCATCCCACTGGAAAGAACCAGGTGTATCCGAACAATGCACGCTCCTTTTGCACCGAGTGTAATTTTGTCACGTCGTGTTTGGTTCCTACAGTGTAAGAACCATCTCTGGTCCCGGAGAACAGTGCTTTTCACCTCGAACAACATGAACTGCCCTTGTTCTTGCAGCTGTAGGGATCCTGGCAAAGAAGGATGGAGGTTGAGATTGCTCTGCTCTATCGCCATTGCTGGAAGAAAAGCATATAGGAAACCTGAGCAACCTGACCAGCCCTGTAGATTAAGGATGTTGTGCATGCACCTACGAGGAGGTAGGGACCCCTCTTGGGATGAGTTACCCTGAAAGAAGTGACCCTCAAGCTGTGTGGGATCCACGCGTCCCCGAAGACGGAATGATTCCATGAGCAGCTCCGTTCTGCAGCAAGGATTTTTGCTGTAATTCTGGCTTTTCTCCGTCTCAGCTACTTCAGGCTGGGAAGTTTCAGCTCACGGTGCCAAATGCCGCCCTGCCGTGTTTATTAATGCTGGTTGTAAAACCTTGGCAAAAAAGCGTCCTCCAGCAGGCCTGCAGAAATCCTGCCGGATCTAGTGCCTTCCAACCAGATGGGCCTTATTAAGAGATGTCACACGGCTAACAACACCTGACAGCTCCTTGACTCGCTTCCCTGGTCTTATCGTCACGCTGTGAGCAAGGCAATGGCCCAAGCTGGGAGCAGAGGGGAGCTGGGCCCAGGAGGTCTCCACACGCACGGCTGCACCTCCACAGCCCCATCCTCCTGTCCTCCTCGTGGAGAGGACAAAGCTGGATCCGGATGAGGCTCCCTCAGCTCCCGGCACTTCAGGCTGCAACTCTGAGCTCTCCTTGCACAGTCCAAAGAGCAAATACCAGCCTGGCCATAGGGATGTACCAGAGGCAGATGGAGACAAGGCTGACCCTCAGTTCAAGGAGAATGGTTTCACCTCCCAAACCAAGGAAAATGGCTTTCCTATCCAAGCAACAGATATTTCCTGGCTGTATGGCATTGAGCTGCACACTCTTGCTATTGGCATTGGCTTCCTGGGGTGTCTTCTGCATCCCACATTGCTACCCTTGCAATGCACAACTGCTGGCCTGCTGTCAAGAAGCCTCCATCAGACTCCAACTGTACTATAGGAAGGAAAGGGGTTGTGTGGGCAACATATCCGAGATACCTTCCTTCTGTCTTTGGGCTCCCATCATACCTCCAAGACACCAGTTTGGGGGAAGTGTTTTGGGGATGTAAACAGGAAAGGTGTCTCTTGGTTGTGAGTCCAGATCTACCTGGCATCTTCTGCTCGCAGCTCGTGGTAGGTAACACGCTGCCTCACTCTGAACCATTGCATTTCCGTGTCTGCCCTCATCTTCCTCAGCTGCCTGGAGGCCACTGCAGAGTTCAGGGAAGGAAAACAGGGCAGTGCTCATGCTTAGCAGAGCAGTCACCTCCCAGCAAAGAAGGGGAATTCGTGATGCTGGACTTGGCCCATGGCACTGTCCGGGATCTCCTCAATTTGCCCTCCACCACCCAGCTTCGTCCCACCCAGGTTCCCTGAGTTTTGGGTGAGCACAGCCTCCCTGTGGACGGCGCCTCAGGGAAAAGGGCTGTTTTGCCCAAATCTCTGACTCACCCACACCCTCTTTCCCTGGCAGCAGGCGCCAAGGCTGGGCCCCTCGCGGGAGCTGGGCTGGCACCGCTCTGCGTATTCCCCACGACAGCGTCGCTGCAGCGCTCGGCTCGCTGCCAGGGCTCGCGCGCACAACACGCCAGCCCCACGGCTTCCCAAAGCAGAAACATTTGGCCACAGAAATCCTCATCTTGCCTCAAATCCCATTGCCGCAGTCTGCCGTTCAGGGAAGGGCCGGGGAATTTTGCTCCGGGGGGATGTTTGGGCTTCTCTCTGCAGGTGTCGAGTCTGCTTGCGCCCAGGTGTCATCATGCAAGAATGATAGAAAATCACCTCCAGGAAAGGAAAAGCCCGATTGCCCGGTCTTCGTGGATGTTTAGAGCATGGGACATGAATGTTTGGGAAGGAAACGTACACAGGGAGATCTGCAACAAAATCACGAGACTGGGCTCAATGACTTTAGACACCTCTTAAGAGACACGTGCAGATACTTCACTTGGAGGTTTCTGCAGTGAAAGTCCCTTTTGGGGCCCATCATCTCTTCTCATCTCCTGCTTTTTTTTTTTTTTTTTTTTTCCCCCTAATTTTGAGGCTAATCTGTGGCTCTTCCAGCTGCCCTGCTTGTTTTACTGCAAGTTAATACACGGCCGGCGACCACCCGCTGGCAGGAGCAGGAGAGCAAGTCCTTCTCACGGCCCAGCCCCGGGGGACCACGAGGCCCAACAGATTGTGGGATTTTAGTCCAAGGCAAGCAAGGCGAAGCAGAGCCTTTCCCTTCAGCATCGGGAAGGAGGATGGAGCTTTGCAGTGGCATTTGGGGAGTAAAACCAGCCAGTTAAGCCAAGATGGGCTCACACGAGGTTGCACAAACTGTTGTGCCCAGCTTGGTGGTGAGCTGGAGAAGAAAGCGGCAGGAACAACAAGGACAAGGTCCTTAGCTTTTCCACTGAGGAACATGGCTTGGCTCTGCCACAACTGAATCCCTGCAGCTTGGTCCCTGTGCCGGCGACCACGTGGTTTTCCGGCATCTCCTCCTTGTATTTATGTTCTCCGGATGTAAAGGTCTGGGAAGATCCAGAAGATCCAATGCTCATGCTTTTCCTAACACCCCTCAGGGAGAAAAATAAGCAGAAAGGCAAATCCCTGGTACATGCAGATCTTTTTGAAGGGACGAGCACCAATTTCGCAGTTGGACTGGGTGCCCTGGCACCTGGAAATCGGTGGGGACAAAAAAACCCTAAATTACTGAGCACCAGAAGCAAGGCATAATAAGTGACTCAGATTTCAGAAGGGGGATTTTTGCCAGGCAAAATGTGATAGCTGTTTTGGAAATGGCTAGAGAAAGCAGCGCAGCACGGAGATAAATTAATGGCTTGAACTCCTGGGAACCAGGCGGCGGGGGAGCGATCTGAAGCCCGGAGCGCCCAGGGAGCTGGGAAAGCCCGTCAGGCTTTCACGTTCGGAGCCGAGGAGATACGTACGCACGCGGTGTAAACACAGCGGCCTGAAACAGTGTCACCCCGAGCGGGCAGGCATGCACGTCATGGAAAAAAAATCATTTTAAAAAGGGCTTTTTTTAACTCCTTGGGTATATTTTGTTTTTTCTTTTTGTTTATTTGCTTCCTTTCAGCCCATGGAGAAAAGTAACCTGGGGCAAATGCTCCCAAGCAGCAGAGATGGAGGCCCGGGGGCTGGAAAACAAATGAAACTCCCCAAAGAGGCAACCAAACCCAAAGAGATGAGATGAGGAGGTGACAGGGGCAAAGGCTTTCCCCCATGGGGGTGCATGGACGTGGATGCTGGGATGAGAGTCTGGTGGCATTTAGGGCTTCAGGGGAAGCTGAAGATGGGGAAACTGCTACCAAAACCTGTGCAACAGACTTAATAAATACATTATTAAGAAATTATTAAGAAATTATTAAGAAATTATTAAGAAATTAAGAAATTATAAATTAATTATAAAAAATTAATTAATCATTAAGGCCACTTATTAAATATACTTACTGTCGAATAAACAAATCGAAGAGGCGCAAGTGCCGCTAACCTCTTTCATTTATTTACGCACCGGGAATTCGGCCCGGTGCTTTCAGGCAGCCCCGAGGCTGCGGTGAAGGGCGGGCGCCGGGGGCTAATTTGCTGCCCCTCTTGGCAGGGGCGGGGACCTGAGCAAGGGGGGACAAGGTGGGGGGCAAAAAGGGAGGCTTGGTCTCCTGTCCTCCTCCTCCTCGGCGCTCGCCCTCGCTGGCCGCCCATCGCCGCGGCCCCGCGCCTGCTGCCCAGGCTCCACCTTCAGCGCGGGGCGGAGAGCGGGGCGCGCAGCCGGAGCTGTCAGCGACATCGGGGCGGGTTGCGACGGGAGGAGGAGGCGGGGAGGAGAAGAGAAGGGAGGGAAAAAGTCGGCGGGCAGCCGAGAGGCGGCAGCGGCCGCCGCAGCCGCAGCCTCCGCGCCGGCCCCGCGGCCGCCGCCAGTCCCGATCCCGCTCGCCCCGCTCTGCAAGTAAGTGGGTTTGGGAAGGGGAGAGGGATGGGGAGGAAATGTCCCCCTTCCCCCGTCGGGGGTCTTTGCTGGGGCCTTCGGGGGGAGCCCGACACAGGGTGTCCGGGCTGGGGGCGGGGGGGGGACCAGGCGACCCTTCGATTCGGCCAGTGAGCTCGGCCGGCTGCCCCCCCTTCAAGTAAAGTGAAACGGGGAGCGCTTCGGGCAAACGAGCTACAAAAGTCCCTGCCTGGGAAAAGCCCCAGGTCGCCCCAGTGCGATGCTTTTTCTTTTTTTTTTCTTTCTTTTTTTTTTTTTTTTGAACAAATCACCCCTTTTCCTCCTCCTCCTCTTCCTCCTTCTCCTGGACCAACTTTGCCCAGTGTTTTGGCCATCATCCCAGGGTGCTTGGGATGCGGGAAGCCTCCAGAGTGCAGGGCCCAGGACTCTGTGGGTGCCCGGCCCTGGCACGGGGGAAGAGCCTCTTGGAAGGATGCGGTAGCGTCGCCGTTTGTCCCCAGGGGTCGAGAACATGGCTGCCACCCAGGCTCCAGTGCAGCCTGCCCATCCCCGGGGCAGCTCACCCATGCAGCAACGTGCGTCAGGTCTCAGCTTGGCTACAAACCCCAGGGAGAACAGGTGATGTGCAGCCTGAGGCGGCCGTTTCACCCCCTTGATAGTCCAGAAAAGCCCAGCAGCCTCCTCTTCCCTCACACCGAAACGACTGCTTAAGAGGACTGGAGTACCCGGGAGGTGTTTAGTGTGCAGAGCCCTGTGGAAAGGCTGCCAGGAACTTGTTGTGTGGATTGGGACAGGGGATGAAAGGCGAGAGCAGCAGCAGCAGTGTTGGAGCATTGGGAGAGCAACGCTTTCCCACAGCGGGTGCGGATAACCTGTGGGCCCCAGGGGAGCCCAAGGGAAAAAGCCAAGGGCTGGTGGTGAGAAATCTCCATCTGAGCTGGGGGAGTGGGAGGATCCCAGACTGTGGGACCCTTGGAAGGGAGTTTTCTATGAGAGGAGCTGAGGGGACTGCCAAGGAGCATCGGTGGCACCTGCCTTGCTCCGAAGATCTCCCAGCTCACACCCAGCCCCTTCCTAACTCAGCTGGAGCAAGAAATTGCCTGCGACCAACAACAACAAGCTGGGAATGTTGCTGCTCAGTCCCGTGGGAGATAAAACTCTGATGTATGTAAGAGAAGAGGTGGTGGTGGCAGGGGACATCTCCCTGGCATTGCCGGTCCTGCAAGCCCGGGGAGAGCAATGCATCTCATAGCAAAACATCCCTTGCTTTGCTTAAAAGCTCCATCGGGAAGGACATAGGGATGCAGTGGCTGTGAGGAAGAAGATGCTGGGACAACAGTGTCCTCCCACCCGCTGCATCCCGAGGGCAGCGTGGCAAGGGGAGCGCGGGGGGCACGTGGCTCCACTCTCCTCCCCGGGGAGCCAGCTCCGCTCGGCGTCTCCTTTCTTCCTGGTGGGAGGTGGGGACGGTGCCTCTCGGGCCTCGGAGCCGTGCCGCGGGGCAGCCTGGCCCCCCGCCAGCCGCTCCGCGCTCCGCTCCGGCGTTTCAGGCCCTACATGGCCCGGCCGCGGCTCCCAAGGAGCCTGCCCGAGCTGAGCGCCCGCGGAGCCCTGGGCTCCCCTGCCCCCGTGCTGCCAGCAAAGGGGGCTCCTGGGTGGAATTCACCTCGCTTTTCCCTTCGGAAGAGCCACACTTGCCCCAGTGCCGGCTGGATGCTCCCAGCAAGCGAGCACTCTGGGGGCACCGTGCTGCTTCCCAGCCTGGTTGATTCCCAGCAGCAGGTTTGCAGTGGGCGTTTGGAGCCCATTTTCCCCTCCATTTTCCTTTCCCCATCTTCTCCATCCTCCCCCCAGCTGTTTTCCTAGCAGCCAGATCCATCTTTCCCCCTCCCACCTTCGCTTTTCTTCCTGCGGGCCAAGCCAGCCCCGCTCTCCCAGCCTCTCCTCGTGTAAATGTGAGATAAAAAATAGTTTCTGGTCAAAGTAAGCAGCTCCTCTGCGTGGGAGGAGAAGGCATGTTTATCCTGGGACAGGGTTTCTTCCAGCGCCGGCTGCAGGTTCCCAAGCATGGGAGCCCTGGCAGTGGTAGCACTGCCCCTGTGCCCCCCAGGTATCTCTTGCCATGAGGGTTTTCTTGGAAAACACACATTTATTTGGGTTGTCTGGACATCTTTCCTCCTTCCGTCTTGGCCTCAACATCTGCAAGATGGCTGAGTTTGGAAGGGGCTTCAGGAGGTCACCTGGCTCTAGCTCCCCATACAAGCAGGGTCACTGAGAGCAGGTTGCTCAGGATCGTATCCAGGTGGATCTTGAGTCTCTCCAGAGAAGGAGCCTCCAAGGATAAGGAGCCTCTCCTCAGGAGATCAAGCCCAGCACGAGCTGTGTTTGAACCTGAGCAGAAGGTGTGGGAGAGGGAACTCAGTGGGAAAGACCAGAAAGACCTGGAAAGGCCATGCCACCAAACCTGATGTATCTGGGAAGTCTCAGCTCCCTTCCCAGCACATTATGGTTCATCTTGGTGAGCTCCAGGTGGTCTCTGTGAGCATGACGGAGACTTTAGGCTTGCAGTATTTACCTCTTTCATGGTTGGCAAGAGAAAAGCCCACGGTCTTTCTTAAGCCTTGTCCTCTGAATGCCGGGAATTGGGACCAGAGCCAAAGCAGCTGTGATGAGCTGGTCCCAGCAAGGGGATAGGCTCTCAGGGTCCCCTTGGCCCTTGGGGACGGTCAGGTACCTTGGGCCATTTTGTTGCCTTTGCTCCCGTGCACCTCCTTGCAGTCTCTGGGGCCACTGCACTCCTGTCTTCCCACCTGTGACATCCCTGTGACACCAACTTGCTGTCCCAGCAGGGATGCCTGGCCAGCATGGGGACACACAGGGCCAGCCCAGTGCCTTGGTAGGGGTTGTCCCTGGGTGACCACAGCCGTGGGACAAGCAGCAGCCTCACGCATCCTCTGTTTCTCCCTCCCCATTGCAGGCAGGCGGCACCACGACGGATGCTCCAGCTGCAGTGAAGCCCATGGATCCTCTGCCCGTGGGTGCCGTGGGGCCGGCGCCTGCAGGACGAGAGCCCGTGGCCTCCCCGACGGCGCGGACGTGACGGCGGCAGCCGAGGAGCCTCCGCGCCGCCGCGGGCGGGCGGGCGGGCGGGCGCCCAAACCATGAGCGATGGCGGCTGGATCTCGCTCAGCCCCGCCGAGTTTGCCCAGCTCCAGCAGTACAGCGACTGTGAGTATCCCGGGCTGGGAATGCCCCGGCTCAGGTGTCGGGACTCGCGTCCCAGGCAGAGCGAGCTGGCGCCGTGGGCACGGATGCTTGCAGAGCATCTGTTGCTGCCTGACTCCCACCGCTGCTCCAGGAAAGCCTTTCCAGCTGGGCCTCCTGGAGGGCTGCTGGACAAGGAGCTGGTCCAAACGACACGTTGGGAAGCTGTGGATATGCTTCTCATCTCCAGGCATCACTCAGCTGTCCTTGCATGATCTGTGCAGGCTTCATCCAGGAAATGGAAGCATTTCGGATGGTTCATCTGTGAGAGCGTTAGCTTCATCCTTCCCCAACGCAGTGTTTTCCCTGACTTCTTCAGAGCACTTTGATTTCAGCTACAGTTTTTGTGGCATCCTTCTGTTCAAAGACGTTGATTGAACCCTTGCAGCAGGGCCAGGTTGGGAGACACCTCTGCAAAAAGGGACCGGCAACCTGGTGTGTGGCTCGCAAACTGAGGAATGTGGTTCTTCCCCAGCACTTGGCACGTTTTTTGCTGCCATATGTGGATTTCTGTGGTCAATCTTGGGCTCCTCTCTCTAGGAGACGCAAGGATAGACCAGAACAAGTTATGGGAGTTGATGCTCAGAAGGCTGGTGTCTGTGCGAGTCAGCTTAGCCTGGAGCAAGGAAGGTGAAGGGGGGAAGCTGGTGCTCTCTTCAGCTATCCAGAAGGAGTTTCAGGAAAGGTTTTGGTAGGCGTTTCTCGAAAAGTCACGTAGTGAAAGAACGAGTGGTGATGGACACAAGTGGCAACATAGGAGGTCCCCACTGTTCGTAAGAACAAATTGCTTCCCCATGAGAGTCGTCAGGCACAGGGACCAGGACTAGAGAACTAGGGGGTCTCCATCATTGGGGATGCTCCAAACTTAACTAACCTCAACCTAGGTTAAAAGCAAGCCCGGGTTGGGGTGGTTGGGCTCTTCCCACGGGCCAACATCCTGGATGCTCCTGGTCCATCACTGAGCTTCAGCCCAAGGTTATTAATTGCCATCCCCAAAAGAGAGCTGCAAAGAATGGGAGGCAGCAAGAGTGAATATTACTGAACATTTTAAATGGTCTCCGGGACAGGTCTGGAGGTCTGAGAATGAACATTAGGGCTTAAATTTCTTCCTCCCCTCTTTTTTTTTTCTCCCCAGATTTCTCTTATTTCTCAGCTGTTGAAGGACTAGGGACCCAACCCTACCACCCTTCCAGCTCAGAGGATGCTCAGTCAGGAAAATACATGGAAAATTTACTATCTGTGGGTTGAGCTGTGCAGATCAAGGGGAGGAAAGCAGTGCAGGGGTGACCATTTCCTAGCAATGGAGGAGGACCTGGTTTTTCCAGAGATTTTGTTCATCAGGTCTACACCACATCCAGCGGTCTCACGGCAAGCTGAGCTCATTGCTGCCATGCTCAGGGCTCTGCCTTTGTCTCCGCAGACTCCACCAAGAAGCTCAAGGATGTCCTGGAGGAGTTCCATGGGGATGGCGTCCTTGCCAGGTACAACCCAGAGCAGGTAAGGCGCTTTCTCCTCCATCTTCTCCTTTGCTTCCTTAGCCACATCAAAAGAGCAGATGCTCCTGGGAGCCTCCTGCTTCCCTCAAGCCAGCCCAGCTGCCTGAGATAAAAGCACCCCAAGAAGGCAGGTCTTACCCCAACAACCTGTCTGTCGACCGCCCAGCCTCTCCCCGGGGCTCTGTGTTGTCCCGGGGCTGGAGAAGACGCTCCCACACACCATGTTAGAGACTCAGCAGCACCTCCACGGCCAACCTCCTACTCAGGCACCCCACTGATGTGGCAATGCAGAACGGGGCTCGCCCTGCATTTTCGGGAGGGAGGTTGGAGCATCCCAGCAAGCAGCTTCCTCTCCGACTTCCACACGGGCACCACCCCATTCCATCCAGGACTGCAGTCCTGACAAACCCCAGTGCTCTGGAGACCCCCGAGCCGTTTTGCCAGCCCGTACCCGTGGCACACTGCACCCCTGCGAGCATTTTGGAGCCTGTTTTCATCAGGAAAGGGGCACCATCTCTTTCCCCTTTAGCAAGAGCTACCTCTTTGCTCCCCCAAGAGCATCTTTGCTCCCCCCAAAGCAAGTTCTTGTGGCATTTCCAAAATGGGAATGTGGGCAGGCTCCGTTCCTTGTCATCCTCACCGAAGGAAAGGTAGGGTTATTTCTTTTTCTTTTTTTCTAAAGTGGTGCTTTCTAGAGAGCCCTATTAGAGTGCCAGCACGACAGAGCCTTTCACCAGTGTCATAATCACCAGAAACGAGGCGAAACGGGAAAAATCAGTGGGCTGTAGCCAGGAAGGAGGGGCAGCCAAAGCTACCGAGTATTCAAGTGCGCTGTGGGCTCCTGGGTGGAGGATGCCAGCTGCAGTTTCGGGGGATGTAGGAAAGGAGATTTCTTGGTGCAGGAGGGAAGTGCGTGGGAAGGGGGAGAGCAGCAAGATCTCCAATCGGAGCCGGGACTTGAAGCGGGGGCAAGGAGGAGGCTGGGAGCCCTCGGGAGGACGATAGTCCCTGCGGTCGAGGGCGGCTGGTAGGTCCCGCTGCTTTGTGTCCTTAGCCCAGGACACGTCTCCTCCCTCTCTGCTGGGCCCTGTGGGGGTCTGCATGCCTTCAAAGCCTGGCTCAGTGCGTGAGGGGAGCACATCCCAATTTCAGCTGGAAAGGGCTCTCAGGCTTCTGCATCCTTTCTCTTCTCCACCCCCAAAATAGCCTGATATGCTCCTCCCTATGGCCCGTAACATCTTTATTTTATCCTTATTTTGCTATAAATCAATAACTAGCAGTCCTTCTTGGTTGGTGGCCTCCAGCTTCAGAGCCCGCAGGTCCATAAGGGACACGAAGGCAAAACTCCCCAGGTGTCCCAAGGCAGAGAGGACCTAAGGCTAGTGACCCCATCAGCAAGGGCCACCACTGGGGTCCTGTCTTCCAACCGCACTAAAGGAGGTCCCAAGGCCTCCTTGTTGGGAGGATGCCAATGGCTGTCCCGTGCAGAGGACAAAGATGGGAAGGAATCAGGACCTCACAGTGTCCCTGGGCACACTTTTGTCTCTGATGCCCTCCACCAGCTCCTGATGTCCTCCTTCATCTCCTCTGTCCCCCTTCCCAGCCTATCGACTACGAGGGCTTTTACCTCTTCATGAAGACATACCTGGAGGTGGACGTCCCTGAGGAGCTCTGCCAACATCTCTTCATGTCCTTCAAGCGCAAGATAAGCCCAGCGTCCAGCGAGGCCCAGCGCCAGAGCCCCGGTGTCTCTCCGCCCAACACACTGGGTGAGCATTGATGGGCATGCAGGTCCCTGCGATGGGCCGCATGCTCTGATGGCCCCATCACAGACTGTGAGGTGCCACCGTGGCAATGCAGAGTGCAGAGGGCACTGCTGCCGTGGCTGGTGGCAGCAGGGCCAGCCCCAAAGGGCACAGCCAACACTGTCCCATCCCAAGTGCCTTGCAGATGGGCTCCCTGGGACCCTCCTTTCATTCTCAAAAAGCTCCACTGCGGTGGGCAGGACTTTCCCCCGCAGCAAAAAGACCAAGGAGCTTCATTGCTTTTATCCCTGCATTTCCTCCACGCGTTCAGATCCAAAGTCACTTGATGCCAACATTTCCATCCAGACTGAGGTGGCCTGTGCCCCTGTCATGGGTACCCTATGCCAGTGGTGACTTCAGTGCACGGCTCCACCTAGGCCAGGGGACTTTTGCTAAGGCAAGCAGCCCTTGGCCCTGCTGGGAAGCAGCTCGGGCTCCTAGTCCGTGGGCTAATGCAGAGGAGCACGTCCTCCCAGCTTTGGGGATGAGTGGTGGTCCATGCCCAGAGGACATCGGTGCCATTAGGAACCGCTGGCGCCAAGCAGGATGGTGGGAGCTCCCTGGCAGAAGGGGTAGCAGAGAGATCCTGCACTGCCAGAGGAAGGGATGTGTGGGGTGTGTCACCCTGCCCCACAGGAGCATGTTGGCTTTGCAGGGATCAATGGGAAAGCGCTTCTAAACACCTTGGGACGCCACACTCCTGAGGCCAAGAGCTCCCACGGCCATGCAGCAGAGCCACAGCCAGCATCCCTGACCCCAGCATCGATAGCCAATGCCTCTCCCAGCTGGTCCAGGTCATCCTCCCAGAAATCCACCACCGGCACCCCATCTGCTCACAACTCCTCAGGGTCTTCCAAGATCTCCTCTGGCTCGCTGCTCAGCCCTCAGTCACCAGGTGAGCCGGGATGGGACTCAGCCCCTCAGCCCCTGGGGCTCCTCAGGCCTTCTCAAAGGCTCCCTACCCTTTGGGAAGTGTGGCCTGGGCAGCACAAGCTTCCTGGAGAGCCCATGTTAAGGTTGCTGGTTTTCCAAGCTGCTAAGAAGCAACTAGGCCCTCTCAGGTCCTTGGGGCAGCAGCAGTGACCTTTCCAACGCGGTGGGCTCCTTGGCTTCTTGACACCTTTGCTCACAGCTCCAGCCACTTGCTCCTGTCCCGCAGAGCCACCGCCGGTCAATGTCTTAATTACCTGGCAGCCGCGCGGGGAGAGGGGGATTAATGAAGTGAGTCACTGCTGCCACGCGCCAAGCTCCTGCCAGCCACCGGCGACGGGGAGCTGTGGAAGGGGCTGCCAGGAGGAGCCATCTGCCGACGTCTGAAGTCAGCCTGGGCTGCCGTGAGCGTGGGCCGTCCTGGCGTGCGCAGCGAGCTGCCGCGCTGCTGGCCAGGCTCTGCTCCAGAGCGGTGCTGCGAGTGGGCATGTCCTCGTGGTGAACCTCTGCCGCTCCTCGTGCCACCTGCACAACCCATCTCTTGCAAGGGCACCAAGTCCAGGGCATCTTCATTTTGCCCATCTCGAGAACAACAGCCCTAAGAGACGTCCCTGTGCTTGGGTCTTTGTGCTCCCAGCTCCAAGCTGGGGTTGACCCTGAAGACCTTCTCTGACAGGTCCATCAAGGCTGCGCCTTGATTCTCCTCTCCATCCCTGCAGGCTCAAAGAGCTTGGAAAAGAGGTTGCCCTTCAGCCTCCGGAAGAGCCACAACTCCCTGCGAGCTGCCACTCCGCATCCGCCGGCACCCCTGGCTCAGGTGGTCTACTTGAAGGACATTGTCTGCTACCTCTCGCTGCTGGAGAGGGGACGGGCAGAAGACAAGCTGGAATGTAAGTGTGGCTGTGGGGCAAGAGAATACGGTGAACTGTCAATATTTGCTGCTAATCATACCAGCGGATCATTTCAGACACGGCAGTCAAAGCCTTTTAATTAATTGATTATGTCTTGGCCAATAGCTGATGTAGGGAAGGCTACGAGCCAGCCATTTCTCTAGAGACCGGAGTGAGGTTGACTCAAAACCTTGGAGGTTTTAGATGCTGAAATCAGGAGAAATGCTCAGATTATCCCAAAACTTAGTCACTGCTCGGGTGGGATGTGATGTGAACCTGAATCATCCTCCGCTCGCTTCCCTGGGCCAGCTTTGCAAGGAGGCCTGCGCAGCCTGGAGCCAGTGGGTGAATGCGGCAACTTCTCCTTCACATTTTGGTGAGCCAGAAACATGTGGGCAGAATTTAGGCTTCTCAGTCCCTGCTTTTATCTCCCCTGCCGTGTTTTATTTCCTATGTTTCTGATTCCTATGTTTCTAAGGTACCCAACAGCGAACACTCTGGGCATATGGTTGAATGAGAATGCCTTGAATATGAGCCCTGAGTGACCCCAGCAGACTGGCTGGCCCCTCTACAGCAGTGTCACCAGGATAAGCTGGGCTATGGGCAAGGCATAGACTGGTGGCATCTAGGTTGGGTACTGTAGTTGTAACCGGGAGCCTTGGGCATGAGACAGAGATGGAATGACCCTGGAGAAAGCCTTGCCACGTGGTTGCCCTATGCCGATCACATCCCACATCCACTCCGTGCAAAGGACTTCCATGTCTTTGCCTGTTTGTTTTTGCTTTTTAGTGTTAAAATGCTGAAACCACTTGGTGAATCTCTCTGTAGCTTCTGGATAGGGCTGTGTCTAGGTGATTGGATCGCGTTCTTTGTTGCTTCTCTGATCCCACCTGCTGGCATCCTTGCCTGGTAGAGTGGCTGCCAGAGGACATCAAACCTTAATTCTTGTCCACCTGTACCCCGGTAGAGATTTGCTTCCTTGGGGTAACTCTCCACATCCTTCCCGGGGTGCTCAGAGTGGAGGGCAGGATGGGACACGCATGTGGTCCCTCCAGCAGAGCCTCCACGGGATGCTGTGAGCCCAAGGGGGTTCGGGATGCTCAGGGAAGTACCAGGGGCAGAGGAGCTGTCCTGGCCATTGGCGACATGGGACACCAGCTACGTCACCTGCCGTGATGGAGTCTTTAGGCAGCCAAGGCATTCGCTGAGTGGGGGTCACAAAGTCCAGCCCAGGTCCAGGGCTGAGGTCCTACCCTAACCCAAAACTCCTTCTTCCCGCAGTTATGTTTCGCCTTTACGACACAGATGGAAACGGCCTCCTGGACAGCTCGGTAAGCTTTGTCTCCAGGACAATTGCTGGTAAACTGGCTCCGTTTGGAATGAACCCTGCTTCCCGCCCCCCCCCAAAAAAATCCCACTTTCCAAATGGATGTAAAACCCTCCAATTCTTCATGTCACTGGAAAGGCAGCAGCAGATTTGATTGGGAAAATGGGAGCTCCAAAATTATCTTCTACAGATGAAAATGTCTCCACCGAGACAATGATTCAGGCTGTTCCCTTGCAATGCAGACGGGCAGCGTTGTGATCGATGGGGGACAGAGGCCACAGCAGTCAGAACTAAATGGAGATATAATAATAATAATAATGTAAGACAAAACCAAGAGCATTTCCTGGCTGTGCCAGACTGTGGCATGCTGGAGGTATCATCCAGCAACAGCTACAAAAAATTCACCTGAGACAAAAAACTAATGTGAAATCGTGGGTTGATATTCCAGGAAAGGAATTTTTGTGCACAAGAAAACACATTTTCTTTTTGTCCTGTGTGTATTTTCCTTGAAACCCCTCGCAAACAAAAATCTGTTGTGTCAGAAGAGATGTTTTTAGTAAAAAGAGAAAAAATGGAAAAATAATGTGGACTTCCTGGCAGGTAGATTTTCAGCGGGGAATGAGGCTTCCCACAAGAGCTGGAGTGCTGCTGTCTCACTCTTAGGCTGGGTAGGGTTGGAACCAGGACAGCCTTGCACATACGTATCTACAGTCTTGAGGCTGGACCTGCTGGCGGTGGGGTGGGGACCCCATCCCACCTGACTCGGTCTCCCTGCTGTGCTCAGGAGCTGGATCGTATCATCAACCAGATGGTGCATGTGGCGGAGTACTTGGAGTGGGACTCCACGGAGCTGAAGCCTGTGAGTGGCTGGGGCTACCAAAGGGCTGGGGGGGACGCGAGGGGCTGTCGGCCCCGCGCGGGGACTTGTGTTCAGGTGCACTGTGTAAGCGCCTTTTCCATCCTCTAGATCTTGAAAGCCATGATGGAGGAGATAGACTACGACCACGACGGGAATGTGACGCTGGAGGAGTGGATCCGGGGCGGCATGACCACCATCCCCTTGCTGGTCCTCTTGGGCATGGAGACGGTGAGTGCTGGCACTGGAAAACCATGTGTCCCCCACCGGGCTGGCTCCAATGGGAGCTACAGGAGCGCTGGACTGCCTCTGGCTCCCAACATCTCCAAGCTATGTGCCGCCAGGCTGTTCCTTTGGGAACACCGTGGAGATAAACCTAGGAGTAGCAGAAGGGCTCCTGGAGACAACAGCAAAGCTGCCGGGAGGGCGAGAGGGAAATGAGAGGGGCGGAAGGCAAGGGAGGACTCGCCGGAGCCGCAGGAGGGCACCCTGCTCTCGGTAACCGGCGGCAGCCTCTGAGCCGGCAGCTTCTCCGCGCGGAGCCGCACGGCTCTGCGACCACTGCCACGGTGCCGGCTCCTGCCGCCCCACGCAGCCACCTCAGCCTCCCCGCTGCCGGTAGGCCGGGCACCCTAAGAGTCTTCACAATCATTTTTCTTTTTCTTTTTTTTTTTTTTTTTTT
>NW_020454949.1:961568-1026753 GCF_003342845.1 Nothoprocta perdicaria | reverse complement strand
TTAGTTATATCAGCAAAAGGTGAACAAATCACCAGGAGAAATAATGTGTTCCACATTTATAAACGTGATCGAAGTTGGTGCAAGCTCAGCTTTCTGAAGACAGATTGGAACATAAATGAGGTCACACCTGGAGTACTGAGTGCAGTTCTGGGCTCCCCAGTATAAGAAGGACTTGTAGCTCCTAGACAGGGTCCAGTGGAGAACAGCTAAGATGATTAAGGGAATGGAACATCTCTCGTATGAGGAGAGACTGAGTGAGCTGGGCCTGTTTTCTCTGCAGAAGAGATGGCTCAGAGGGGATCTGATTTTGCCTGCTTGAGCAGGAAGGTTGGACTAGATGATCTGTAGAGGTCCCTTCCAACCTTAAATATTCTGAAATATTCTGAAATAAATGGCTGTGATGCCCAGACATGCTGGATTTGCTGCTTGGTGCCTTAGTGTACTTCAATAGATGAAGACTTATTCTAAAAGGAAGATACTAAGGTGCTAGCTCCCTCTCCTGGGGCGAACTTTGAAGAGCAAAGTCAAGGCAATGTTGATCCCTCCTCATTTCCATGGGTCCTTTTCCTTCCACCAAGCGTCATTTCGTTTAAGGGCCCTCCAAATCCCGCTTATCTGGCAGTGGAAGCTCCCTGTTTTTTCTGTCCCTGTTGCCCATTCCGGTGTTTGCTTTCCATGGAGAGGTTTGCGAGGGAATTTTCCAACAAGAAAGCTCAATCCACCAAGGCATTTTAACTGGCTCTTCTGATCATGGTTAGCTGTGTGGAGGTAGAGGACATGTCCCCAGGAAAGAAAAGCTCTGGCTCTGGAGCTCGGATTCCTTTCATCTCCCACCACCGTGCTGAGGTGCTGTGATTCATCCTGTAACTGATCCCACTAGCTGAGTGGCCAAAACATCGTGGAAGTTGCTGAGGAGCAGCCAAGGGCAGCTCTGAGCGGCTGTAATTACAGGCAGGATCCTCTGTGGATTCATTAGCGGGGTGATGTCCTCGGGCAGCTGAGGTCAGGCACCTGTGACAAGCAAAGCAGCGTTTTGGGGAGGACATGGGGTTTGGAAGGAGAAGATGGAGAACTCCCATCACCTGCCCTCCATCCCAGACATGGATTTCCCAGGCTTATAGCCAGGCTAGGAAGGATGAGTCCTTCTCGAAGTCCCTTGGACAGGGAGAACAAGGGCATCCACACAGCACGCTCGGTTGGGATAGCGGTAGCATCAGCCCAGGGGGTTCAGCTGCCTTTAGCTACCTGGTCTGGCACCTCTGGTCCCAGACATGGGAATGACGCTGGCTCTTGCGCCCCACAGAACGTGAAGGACGACGGGCAGCACGTCTGGAGGCTGAAGCACTTCAAGAAACCCGCCTACTGCAACTTCTGCCGCACCATGCTGCTGGGCGTCCGCAAGCAGGGCCTCTGCTGCTCCTGTGAGTTGGGTCCTCGTGGCCAGCTGCCCGTGGGCAGCGTAGCCCAGAGGGTCACGCTTGCCTCGGTTTTTCTGCTGTCTTCTGCCACAGTCTGTAAATACACTGTCCACGAGAGGTGCGTGTCCAAGGACATCGCCTCGTGCATCAGCACCTACGTGAAATCCAAGAGAAACACGAACGTAAGTAGAAGGATGGGGGGAGGAATTAGGAGGATTCTCCGCCAGCTCGTCTAATGGCATTGACTGAGCATCCATCTCCTTGGCCACCCCAAGGGGTCCCTCATGGGGTTTCTCCCCAGGATGTCAACCAGGGCCCTGAGACAATTGCTCCAGGTTACTCCTGGTCTGCAGAGCCCCAGCGCTGTGGGGATGGACTTGTGTCCCCAGTTCCCCAGGCTGGATTCCCAGATGCAGCCTCGGGCGGCTGCACTTTCCTCCCATTCCTTGCAGGTGATGCAGCACACCTGGATCGAGGGCAATTCCCCCGTCAAGTGTGACCGGTGCCACAAGAGCATCAAGTGCTACCAGGGCATCACCGGCCTGCACTGCGTCTGGTGCCAAATCACCGTGAGTACGTGGGGCCGCGGCCTTGGAGGACACGGGGACATCCCTGCCGCTCGCGGTGTCTCTGCCCATCACCCCGTGTTGTTGAAGGAGAGGGTCACTTTGCAAAGCAGGCCCGTGTCAGGGACAGGGTGGCTGGCGAGTGTAAAACCCATCCCTTTGGGATACTGGAGCTGGGTCCTGTTTGCAAGAGGAGCCACAGCCTGGGACATCCCAGGAGAGCTCACGGGGGTGGCACCCAGAGCTGCGTGCCGCCACGTCAACCGCTTCACGTGCCCTCCATGCTGCCCCCCTGCAGCTTCACAACAAATGCGCCTCGCACGTGAAGCCCGAGTGCGACGGGGGCCCGCTGCGGGACCACATCCTGCTGCCATCCTCCATCTGCCCCGTGGTGCTGGTAAGTTCCGCAGATACCTGGAGCGGCACAAAACGCCACGTGCCGGAGCATTGCCACGTGAGGCTGCTGGTTTTGGCGTGCCTCTTCCCCGTGGTTTTCCAGGCCCCCTTCCTCTGTTCCCCACAGGACAGGCAATCCCATTCCAGGAAATCGGAGAGCGACTCTCCCGTGAGCACCAGCCCCGAGGACAACAACCAGGGCTTCAAGCTGAACGCGGCAGCGGACGGGCAAGGCCTGCAGGTAGCGGCGCGGGGCAGGATGGGGGGATGGAGGCACCCGCAGCCTGGCCGCAGCCCCGCTCTGCCACCCTGCAGATCAGCGCCCAGCCCGGCACGCACCCCTTGCTCGTGTTCGTGAACCCCAAGAGCGGAGGAAGGCAGGGAGAGAGGTACGCGAGCTGCCCCCGGAGACAGCATCCCCGCTGGGTCTGCGCTGGACAACCGCTCACTCGTCCTCTCATTCCGTAGGGTCCTCCGGAAATTCCACTACCTGCTCAACCCGCGGCAAGTGTACAACCTGGACCGCGGAGGGCCCGCTCCGGGGTACGGAGGTGCCGCCACGGCTCCCAGGCCATCCACCCTGTCCCCTCTCATCCTCTCCCGCTCACCCCCCAGCTCCCCGTTTCCTTTCTTCTTGCCTCTCCCAGGCTGAGTTTTTTCCGGGACACCCCCGATTTCCGCATCCTGGCCTGCGGAGGGGACGGCACCGTGGGCTGGATCCTGGACTGCATCGGTGAGTGAGGAGCCAGCGGTGCCATCTGGGGCAGGGGTCCCCTCGCCGTGGGGGTGCTGCCAGGGGAAGGACATCAGGAGGAGCAGGGGATGAGTGAGAAGGGCCAAGCGTGGTGAGGGGAACCCCTAACCCACGTTCCTCCTCGCACCGCAGACAAGGCGAACCTGCTGAAGCACCCGCCGGTGGCCGTCCTGCCGCTGGGGACCGGCAACGACCTCGCCAGGTGCCTGCGCTGGGGAGGAGGTGAGGCCCAAGGCACGGCGGGCACGGGGTGGCCAAGGGCAATTCCAGGGGGAATTCCACGGGGAATTAGCCCTGCCAGGGAGGGATGGATGGCTCTCCGGGTATCCTTCCAGCCGCACGCATTCCATTGCTGGGACGTGTCCCGTTGTGCATCGCCTCCCCCATGCCAGGTCTGCAGCTCCCAGGGCCACTGAGGACGCCACAGGGGACCCGGCTTCCCAGGCCTCACCCAGAGCCCTTCTGGCTCACCCGGAGTTGTCACCTGCTCCCGCCTGCATCTGCCCAGGTGCCAGGATGTCCTTGGCAGCTGCGCCGGGGCCCTGGCATTTCCTTCCGGAAAAGGAGGTCGGAATGACCCTGGAACACGGTGTCTTCCAAGCTCAACTGTATCCTGCTGGCCCAGCACTTCCATGCACAAGGGCAGCTGGTGCTGGGGACAGGATGGGTGCCCTTCAGGAGGCCCCCACTGGCCCCGTTTGATGGCAAGGTGGGACTCAGGAGAGGGAAAGCCACCTCATTCCACCCCATGCACAGGCTCCAGAGCACCTTGAGGTCCCTCACATCGCTCTGTATCTTCTTCTAGGTTGTCACCATCCAACCCCACCAGCTCCCAACTCTTGGGCAGGGCCATCTTGGCTGACGAGGACACTCCTGCCAGTGCTCAGCCCCCTGCTCGCATACGGACACGTGTCTTCTCTTCCCACACAGGTTATGAGGGAGGCAACCTGATGAAGGTGCTCAAGGACATCGAGCACAGCACCGAGGTGATGCTGGACCGCTGGCAGATAGATGTCATTCCCACTGACAAAGAGGCCCAAGGAGACCCTGTCCCATACAGCATCATCAACAACTACTTCTCGATAGGGGTGGTGAGTACCTGGGGACCATCCTGAGAGCAGCCAGAAGAGGACGAGGGAGGCACCGCTTAGCACAGGACACAAATTTGAGCTGGAGGCCAGCAGGGCCAGCAGCCAGTGTTCAAACTAGGGCACCGCGGCCGTGCAAGGTCTGCCCCTGCTTTGTGAAACCCTCCTTGCTGCCATGCTGGGGCTTCCTGGATGTGGCCAGATGTGGGAACAGCTGCCCCCGAAGCAATCGTGGCAAAGCTCCGAGCCCCAGAGGCCAGGTGGGCCACACGAAGCATCTTCTGCGTCCACCGAACCACCAACCCATGCAGCACCAGGGCTTTGGTGGGGAAAAGTCACAGCTGGAGGGAAAAAAATCACAGCTGCCCTGAGGTCTCTAAAGTGACATAGTCCAAATGAGCACATTTGGGGGATGCCGCTGCCCTGAGGGCAACTTTCAGCCTCTGGTTTCTATTCTTGTCTCCTCTAAGATGTTTCCATAGCCCTCTCTTCAGAGTGAACCTCAAGATAACCCCCCGAGCACAGCCGGGCTGCTTGTGACATTCCTGGGGAGATAAAAGTCCTTCCAGTATTTGGTAAAACCCCTCCATTTGGGCACAAGAAGAGCCCTGTCCTTGCTCATGTTCCCAAGCTCCGTTGGTCTCAGCACATTTGTCATTTTTCCTGCTTTTATGGCATTTGCTGCAACAACAACTAAATGCATACTCATGCATCAAGTGTTCATCATCCCTGGCACGGATGCAAAGCAGGGCGTGCGAAGACACCCCTCATCCCTGTCCCCTGTGCTCCAGATGCTGGCGCTCCCGGGGCGGCTGCATCCCACTGTGCGGGTGCTGGAAGGCTCAGTGGAGCTGCTGCCTGTCTGGAGGCCAGTGTCATTAACGGGCTCTTGTTTAATGAGCCCCTTGAGAGCCCTTGAGAGTCCGCTCTCCAGGGAGCCGCAAGTCCCCCAGCACCCACAGCCAACCTGCATGGGTCCCTGCCCATCCCTCTGCTCCTCCCGCTCCATTGTCTCTTGCACCTGGAGAGCGAGGCCACCCCAAGTCTTGGCCAACAGGACATTGGGGTGGTGGTTTCTGCCACCTGGCCTTGGGCAACGTGTTTTGGGCGACCCTGTTTGAGCAGGGGGATTTGGTCTAGATGATCCCCAGAGGTGTCTTCTGAGCTTGGCCGTCCTGTGACACCCACACCAATGTCTTCTCTCCCCTCAGGACGCGTCCATTGCCCACCGCTTCCACATGATGCGAGAAAAGCACCCAGAGAAGTTCAACAGCAGGTAAGGAAGGACAGGGACAAGGGATGAGGACGGCCCCAGCATGGCCAGGGACACTCCTGCAGACTGCAACACGGGCGCTTCTGCAGCACGTCAGGCTGCTGGTGCTTGGAAAGGCACCCAATTAAGTTCATTCATGCTTTATAATTAGCGCCAGATTCCAGGGCTAGCAGGAACAAGCTACCCAGTGAGGGCCAAGCGGGGAAACAGGTTACGGCTAGCTCAGGATTCCCTTGAAGTTCATAGAAGTGGCATGACAACAGCAGCCGGACCCGCCTGCTCGCACCCAGTGCCCTGCTTTTCTTCCCAGGACCATCCGGGTGGTCCCCAAGGGTGTCCTGGGGGAGGCAATAGCCCCCACTCAGCTTCACAAGGAGTAAGTCCTGTCCCCTGCCCAGGTGCCATCCCATGTCCTACATCCCCACAAGACACCCCTGGTCATGCTCGCCAAGGACGTTGGGTTCCTCAAGGAATGGAGAATAAAGGCAACTAGGTCCCCTGAGTGGGAACTAGGGTCCAGAACAGCCCCACTTTGTCCCTCAGTATTGCTCCTGATGGCCATGAGGTCTGCTCCCTATCATGAAGGCTCCTTGGAAGGACCTTGCAGCCCGTCTTGCTGTCACTGGTGGAACGATGGAGACCACCGGTGGGCTGGGTCCCAAGGGGGGCTGCTAACACCCCCTCTCTGCGTGCCCAGGATGAAGAACAAGCTGTGGTACTTCGAATTCGGCACGTCTGAGACCTTCGCAGCCACCTGCAAGAAGCTCCACGACTACGTTGAGGTGGAGGTGAGTGTCCCGAGGAAGATGCCCACATCCAGCCAAGGGGCATGGGGCACAAAGGCTCTTTGGAGGACGTCACCTGCGGCCAGCCATATCCAAGGGCGGTCCTGGAATATTCCGCCTCCATGGGGCCCGGGTCTGCACGGGCTTTGGGTAACACTGGGACAGCCTTTGGCGAGTGGAGGGCAGAGGGACCGTGACATGTCCGTGATTACTGTGAGCTCCCATGTCCCACACTTTGCACCGGGAGCTTGGTTTCTTTATGCCAGGCTTCTCTGCAAGCTTCCGGCTTCCCTTATCTCTGGATAAATGACACTTTTGTGAGTTACTCTGGAGGGCTGGAGGGAAAAGAAAGGGAAAAAAAGAGAGAGAAAAGGAGCTTTGCTCGCCATGCAGCCTGCAAGCTGACGCCGCTTGCACACTAACGAAGCGCCGGGTCGGGAGCATCCCGTGCTTGTGTCCCTGCCCCGTGCGGAGGGGTCCCGGAGCCGCCGCCGCAGCGGTGACACGGGCTGGGGCGACGGGAGCCTGCGCGCGCCGCTCCCTCGGGACCAAGCGAGCCGAGGCAGCGAGGCCGGGAAGGGATGCGGAGCCGTTCGGCAGCGAGGAGGGGAGCAGGGCTCATCTGCCAGCGCCATCCCGCGCTGCAAAGCGTTAATCCCGCCGGAAGCGCCGCCGTTGCCGCGGAGAAATGGCAGTTTTGTTCGGGGAATTGGTCGCCCGCCAGCGCACAGCGCGTGGAAACGCGTTTGCTTTGCCCCCCCACCCCGTCCCCAGCTGCAAGTTTCCACTCGCTGCCGGCGCCCCGGCCGCTGCCCCCCGCTCAAAGGGCCCTTTGTGCCGCGCTGGCACCGTGGCGCGTGCACGGCCGGAGCCGGGGCAGCACGGAAGGGTGGGAATGCCTCAGCTCTACCAAAGCAGGGTGAAAACAGCATGTCATGAGGATCTCCTTGACTAATTTCAAATTAGTGAAATTGTTATCCTTAATGTTTTGCTGAAAGCTGTTTGAAAGAAAAAAAAAAAAAAAAAAAAAAAAAAGGATTTTTTTGGGTTGCCAAAGCTTATCGTCCCTGGAAGCCCATTGGGCATGGAGCCCTGAAGAGCCTGGGCCTTCGGCCTCCAGTCCTGAGGCCATGCAGGAGTCAGGGAGGAGGAGGAGGAGGGGTGAAGGCTCCACGTGCATTGGAGCCTCATGCCTGTGTGTGTGTCCACCAGTGTGATGGGACCTTGCTGGACCTGAGCAACGCTTCCCTGGAGGGCATCGCCGTCCTCAACATCCCCAGCATGTACGGAGGCTCCAACCTCTGGGGCGAGACCAAGAAGCAGCGCAGCTACAGCCGCCTGGGCAAGAAGGGCCCCGAGAAGCCGCCCTCGGTGGTGGTCACCGACGCCAAGGAGCTCAAGTTCTGCGTGCAAGGTGAGCACGGGAGGAGCCCTTGGGGGCTTTTCTGTGCTGGCCTTTTCCATGCACGAGGTTCTGGAGCCTGAGCGGTCACAGAGGCAGAGCAGGAGCCCAAAGGGAGCCAGAGGCAGGGACCAAAGTGCTGAGCCAGCGGAAGTGCGTTGGAGACATTCACTAGCAGTCTGGAAGAGCAGGGTCTTGGGTGGCTTTGTAGGGACCACGGCTTGATTGCAACAGCTTCAAGGCGGGTGTCCTGGTAAACCTCAGTTCTGATGGCCCTTCACCAGGACACCTACCACGTTTGCAAAGAGCTTCTGCCCTTGTGGCGCTTGCCGAGAGACCTCTGGCAGCGCCGTGTGCATGGGGATGTCATCTGAGTGCATCACCATGAGGGGTTTTTCCTAGGAAAAATTCGGGTGCTGGAGGCCAGCACCTCTGTGGCCGTCTCCATCTGCCACCTCATGGCCAGCTCCCTGCTGCGTGTGCAGGTGCCCAGGGCTCTGTGGCAGCCCCTTGGAGAGCCCCACCTGAGCAAACCCAGATCCCAGCAGAGACTGCAGGCGTGGAGAAAGACTGGGAAGCAAGGAGCTTTTCCATGGAAAAAGGTACCCAGGAGATCTGCAGGCTGAGCCATGTGGCATGGCAAAGAGCTGGCTGGAGATGCCGCTCAGCATCTCTAGCTTTGCCCCAGGCCAGAGGACCTCCGGAGAGCAGTGAGGACGTCTCACTTGCTTCAAGATCCTCCTCCCACCCTCAGGAATGTCTTGGCACTGGTATGGAGAGCTAGGTGGGGAAGCACCTGATGAGACATCGAGCCCTTTCTGAGGAGAAATCAAGCAAATGAGCAAGTCTCTGTTGGGGGAGCTGGAGACCAAAGACATGGGTTACTTTTGCCACCAAACAGGGAGACATTTTGGCACTGCACTCAATATTCTAGTGCTTAAAAAAAAAATTAAATAAAGCAAATAAATAATGCACACTTTTCTCAGCCGCACAGCCGCTCGCTGCCCCCGTGGCAGCCGACCTGCAGGTGACAAGCTCATGTGTCGGTCTGGGGACAGGGTCCAGCTTTGATGACCGTGAGGCTCCTTCTTGTGGGAGCTACCACTTACAGTCTTCACGGAGCCCTCCAGTGCCACTGTCACCTCGGTGGGGTGACAGACAGCAAGGACTGGCTGGGGGGAAGATGGATCTCAGGACCCTGGCCAATGCAAGGTGATAGGTCCAAGGGACATCAAGCCGAGTTGGCTCTAGCAGCACCACAACTGTGCCCTTCCTCCAGCACCTTCTCCGTGGCCTCCAGCGTCTCCAAAATCACCCCGACAGCATCCCCAGGGCCTCCGCTTCCAGGATCCAGCCTCACGCCGCAGAAATGCAGCTGCCACTTGGCTCCTTAGCTGAGGATGGGGTCCCCAGGGATCAGGGAGGGGATGGGGAAAAGGCAGTGCGGAGCGAGATAAAAGGTTTTGCCATCGATCCACTGACTCAGCTGGCGGGAAGCTTGTCTCTCCTTACATCCCTCCGGTGCTGGGCTCCTGCCAAACGGGCTTGCCGGGGGCTGAGCAGCTCCGTCTCTCTTGCAGACCTCAGCGACCACCTTCTGGAGGTGGTGGGGCTGGAGGGGGCGATGGAGATGGGGCAGATCTACACAGGACTCAAGAGTGCTGGCAAGAGGCTGGCCCAATGCTCGTCGGTCACCATCAGGTATCTCCCCAGCCCTGTTGACCAGTGGTGAAAGCTGGACGCTCTCTCGTGCCGCTTCTACACCCTGGTCCCACCTTGTCATATCAGGGTACCTGGGTGCCAGGAGCTTCCCTCCAGCAGGGAATCCCCATCTGCATCTCCTCTCTTTGCCTCTTGCAGGACCTCCAAACTGCTGCCCATGCAGGTGGACGGCGAGCCCTGGATGCAGCCGTCTTGCACGGTGAGTCCGCGGGGCTGGGAGTGAACCTGAGGCCATGGGGATGGCCGGGAGGGGGGCTCCCCTTCCACATGCTCTGGTCCCAGTTCCAGAGACTTCCAAGCATTGCATGAGCCAGTTGAGCTCTTGGCTTTTTTTTTAGGTCAAGATTACGCACAAAAGCCAAGTGCCGATGCTGCTGGGCCCTCCGCAGAAGAGCAGCTTCTTCTTCCTCAAGCGGAGGACCCGAAGCCGTGACTGAAGCCAGGAGCCACAGCCAGGGCCAAGGGCCACCCCCATCGCCACCTCCGCTCCCCCATCTCCGAACCCTCTGCTCCGGAGCCGCCTGTCCCGGCATAGAGCGTGACCGGAGGGGTCCTGGCGAGCTCCTGGAGGTTCCTTCTCCACCATCATCATCACGAGCATTTGCACCCGCAGAGGCAGCCTGAAGCACATGGAGCAGCCTCCGAACTGACGGTTACGCTTTATTTAAGTGCCCGAGAACAAGGCGAGCTTCACTTATTTATTATTTTCTCCATCCTCCCCGAGGATCCTCCGTGGGTTTTGGATTTCTTTGGGCTGCGCTGGCTTCCTGCCCACCAAAGCAGCCCATTCCAGACATTATTTATTTCCTCTTCCCTCACCTCGCCTCTCTTGGAGCGACCTCGACAGCTTTGGCCTCCCCAGCCTCCTTTGCTGGTGGCCTTAGAGAAGAAGAGAGGCCACCGGGCCCGCAGCAGGTTGCCCCAGCCGAGCACATGGGGATGAACAGGAGGAGGCACCGTTTTGAGAAGGATGGGGCGAGGAGGGAACATCCTCCTGCACCCCTCTGCTCCGGACCTTCATATTTATGTATTTATTCTGCAGATGCCTTGGGGATGGTTTTGAGCTCGCGGCAGAGCCCACCCTGGCCCAGGTGGCCCCTTGAGGCACCTTGTGGCCCCCCTTGAAGATGCCCCTGCGACAGAGCTGGGGCAGAGGCACAGAGGGGCGGACGGGGCTCTCGGGCAGACACCAACCATGGGGGCCCTTTGCAGGGCTACAGGGACTGCCAGGAGCCCCTTCACGACCCGCAGGGAATCAGCCTCACTCCGGGGCAGCAACTCTGGGCCCCTCGCTTGGGACCGGGAGGCTCGTCCCTCATGAGCCCCCCTGCAGCCCCCACTGCCACGGAGCCCCCACTAGGAAGAGTCACACTGGCCATGGGGTCCCAACACCCCGTCCCTCATCGCACTGGCGATACCCCTTTAACAGCACTACGCGGCAGGGTCTGAATGGCCATCATTACGCTTCAGAGTGTACAGCCAGTTTGCTCAAAGGGGCTGTTTTCCCTCCTCCCCACGTCAAGGACAATATGGTTATGGGCCTGTCGGGTGCCCACGGGTAGGAGAACATCCGCTCCGGCACCAACCTGGGGCCCCTTTGGGGAGGAGGCCGATGGGGAGGCGCGCGGGGGGCTACGTGCATGCAGCAGCGCAAGCCCACGCCGGGGCCAGCCCCAGGGTGGTGGAAATGGCCGAAGGGCTGAGGACTAAGGCAGCTGTTCCCGGGGCAGCAGGTGAAAACAGCCGGGACGGAGCGTGAAATAAAACCCCGGTTCCCGTGGCAGAGCGGCAGAGTCGCTGCCATCGCATCGGCCGAAGGGCCCGGCGCCCCCGCCGCTGGTGCCAGCATCTGCGCCCTGACCCTCCGTCCCCGCCGCAGCGCCTGCGAGCTCCCCCGCTCCCCCTGTACCCCTGCATGACGCGGCGCTGCTGGCATTGCCCCTGCCGTCCCCAGCGCCGCGGCTTCCCTCCAATAAAGGTGGTGAATGAAGTGCTCGGCTGGGCCCTGGCGGGTGGCTGGAGGTGCCATCGGGGGGACTGAGCCCCCCCAGCCCGCGGCGTCCCTCCCTCGCAGCCCCGCTTGGCCAGGGGAGCCGCCAGCAACGGGCTAAATTTGGAGCTGGCGGAGGGCTGGGGGGTGGGTTCTGTTCTTCTCTTTCTGGAGCAGCTTCTAAATTTAGCAGGCGCCAGTTGTCCCCCCCACCCTGTCCCTGTCCCCTTCCTCCACTCAAATGGCCTCTCCGGGGGCTTCAGCTCATCCCAAATGGACCCTGTGGCAGCCAGTGCCTCTCCTGGCATGGAGGACACTTGGGAAGCTCTGAGGGCACCGAGCAGCAGCCCAGGCTTTACCGGACTGCATCCTTTGGGGATCATTTCCCCACACACCCTGCAGCAGCAGCCACCTGGCAGGGCCCTGAAGCCAATCTCCCTGTGGGGGATGGTTAGGGAAACTGAGGCACTCTGCAAAGCGATGCCAGGGGGTGGGGAGCATAGGGGTACCCACCACATGCAGCATCCCGTCCTAGACTAATGGCCGGTCCTTCAAGCAGGTCATAGCCCTGCAAGGGCACATGTGGCTTTGGCCATGAGTGACACGGGGATGCCAAGGCCTGCACCCTCACAAGCCTCCTCAGGGAGATTTAACCCTGGGTCCTGAAGGAGAGGGCTCTCAGACAGAATCTCCCCAGCCACGACTCTGCCAAGCACAAGGGCTAAAAGCAGAGGGTTCCAAAGCTGCCCTTGCAGGCCAAGAGCATGCTTATCTGCAGGTGCTAGGGAAAAGCGTGCACGGAGGGTGTCCACGGGGAGGGAAGACTGCCCCCCTCCTCCCTCAATATGTCCCACTCCCCAAGCATGCTCCTTTCAGCCCCATCCCCCCCACACGCCGAGCGGGCTGCGGCCCCTTTAATTCCCACCCCGCTCCAGCCCCGCCCGCGAGCCGCTTCCCCCTGCTATTTTTTTATGAATGAAAAACGTCCGCGGAGGCTCCATGCAAATAAAAGCTCGCCCATTGGTTGCCGCCGCCTCGCCCCGCCCACCCCGCCGAACTCAATGGCGCCCCTTGAGTGGGGGGAGGCGGGCGCGGGGCGGCGATGCCGCCAATCAGGCGGCGGGAGCGCCCGAGCGGCGGCTCCTCATTGGACAGTGCCGAGGGTAAACAAGCGGCGCGGGGCGGGGTGGGAGCTGGGGGCCGCTCGGGGGCTGCGGACGGCGCAGAGCGGCAGCGCGGAGCGCGGCGCCCTCCCGGTCCCGGTCCCGGTCCCGGTCCCGGTCCCGGTCCCGGTCCCGGTCCCGGTCCCGGTCCCGGCGCGCTGCGCTGCGGGGGAGCCGCGGCGCGGCCCGCTCGGGTACGCAGCGCGGGGGCGGTGTTTATGAATGGTGCGGGCCGCGCGGTGTGAATGGCGCGGGGGGGCGCGCGCGCGCGCGCTTGCGGGGGAGGGGAAGGGAGGTGGAGTTTATGAATGGGGCGCGCGGGGCGGCGTGGGAACGGCCCCGGCTGCGGCGCGGCGCCGAGCACGGCGGGGGGGGGGGGCGGCGGACGAGCCTCCCTCCCTCTCTGCCTCCTTCCCTCTTTGCCTCCTTCCCTCCCTCCCGGGCGCCGCGTGATGTCACGGCCGTTTCTATAGAAATCGGGTGACATCACGAGCGGGGGGCTGCGACCCGCCGCGGCTCCCCCCGGCGAAGGCGACTGGCGAGGCCGGGCCCCGGCACGGCGCCAGCGCCGGGGGCGGCGGCAAGGCCTGAGCCTTCCTCCCCCCCACACACCCCGCCTTCCCCCCCCCCTCCTCCTCTTTGCACCCGCAGCCCTGCACCTGCGGGAGCCCCTGCCCGCGCCGGCGTCGATGCTGAGCTCGCCGGGGGCACCAGCATGGACGGCTTCTACGACCAGCAGGTGCCCTTCATGGGGCCCGGGGTAAGTGCGTGGCTGTGTCCCCCCTGCGCGGGCGTCCCCTCCCCACGCACCCCTCGTGCCCCCCACTCTCACGCTCTCCTTGTAGAAGGCCTGTGCCGAGGAGGCCCGCGGGCGCCCGGGTGGCGAGCGCAAGAGGAAGCTGCCGGAGACCGACCTGGCGCACGACTCGGAGGGTAGGTGGCCGCCGCGGCGCCCTGGGGCCGGGCACCGTCCCCCCGGCGAGCGTCTGAGCTCGGCCCTGAGCTGGCCCTCTCATTGCAGAGCTCTTCCAGGATCTCAGCCAGCTGCAAGAGGCCTGGCTAGCTGAAGGCAAGTACCCCCCTCCACCCCCCCAATCCACCCACCACCGCCAAATACCCCCACGATCCCATCCGGAAGGACCTAGTGTGTTCTAACCCCCCCTTCCTTTTTTTTTTTTATTTTTCCCCCCCCATTTTGTCTTTTTTTTTTTTTTTCTTCTTTCTTCCCCCTCCCCAGCTCAGGTCCCCGATGATGAGCAGTTCGTCCCTGATTTCCAGGCCGACAACTGTAAGTGCCCAGCGCCCGGAGGGGATTTTTGTCGTTCCCTGTGGGGCAGGGGGGTATGTGCGCGTGTGTCTGCGGCTAGAGGTGCCATCCTCGGGGAAAGCGCCGCGATCGGGGCCGCAGCACTGGCAGGGTTTGAGGAAAACACAGTTTATCACCACCCTTTTGGCGGAGGGTTAAATTTCTAGCCCCCCTCTTTCACCACCGGGAAGCTGTAGCCCGGCACGGGACAGGAGCTCGGGCCCCTCTCTGGGCTCCTGGGGGACCCGTCACCGTTCACACAGGCGCCTTCCCGAGCGGGCTCAGTGGTTACCCGCAATCCCTACAACTCCCTGGGCTTTGATTTCTTTTTTTTTTTTTTTTTTTATTTCTTTCTCCCCCTCCTTTTTGCAGCCCGGTGCTTTTGGCAGGAGCCGACTCAAGCGGTGAAACTTGAGCTGCTTTAAGCAGCATTAATCACTGGCGAGCGAGCGTATTTAAAAGGAAGCCAGTGAAAACGCGCTCCCTCTCCAATTGCATAAGAGCAGCGGCTGAGTCGGCGCGTGGCCGCGTGGGGCTCTTAGTGCCCCATCGCGTCCAGGAGCAACCCCGGGCTCCGGCCGAGCAGGGCGTTTTGGGGCTGCAGTTTGGCCTCGCTGGCCGTGGGGGTGGCTGCTAAAGCAGTCGGCGACGGGACTTGAAGGCAGCCGGATTTTGCCGGCGGTCGAATGCTCCGTTCTTCCGCTCCGGCTCTGTCGGAGCACGCAGCGCAGGCTCTCTTACCCTACTCTAGCCCCGTCCTAATTATTGCTCTTTGATTACTTCTAAGCAAGCGGGAAGCCGGCCATTAAGCCGCAGCCGACAACCCAAGATTCAGCTGCCTTTTAAATCTAATTTATTATAGATATGATTTTTAACACTTCTGCACGCCCCTTTCTCCCCCGAGATGAAAGGCGAGCGTGAAGCCGGTGCCGCAACCCGCTGTTGACATCCTAGCACAGCCCCGGAGCGGTATAAACCGCAGCGTGCGTGGGAGGGCGGCTCTCGGAGCCGGAGCCGTTTCCAGTGCCTTTTGGCAGTCTCTAGTTTCCTTGTAACCTGAAGAGCTCGGGCAGGAGAGAGGGACTTTTTCTGGGCTATTGCAGAGGGGAGAAAGAAAGGAGGGGGAAAAAAAGAAAAAGGCATTTGAGGCTTTAAATGTGCTTCCACCCGCCCGTGCCTCCACAGACCCCGAATTATTGGGGCTGCAGTGAATTTGTTGCTTGAAAGGAGCTCTCCCCACTGCTAAAAGCTTTTCAGGGGGGTTAAAGCAAGCGTGGCCTTCCCGGTTGAGCAGGGCACCGTGGGTGCTTGGAATAAGGAGAGGAAAAGCGTCCACTAAACCCCCGGCCCTGGCACCTTTGCTGGCAGGGCCTCCACTCCTCGCCCTAGAGGCTCACAGGAATTTGGGCTTCACTCTGGCCCCTTCGCGTTTTTGGGGGGAATTTTGCTGTTTGGCTCGAGCAATTGGACGTGTTCCCCATTGCCCTGTGGACACAGGAGCTCTGGAGGGTGAATTTGTTCCCCGGGGATATCAGGCTTTAACCTCCGCTGTGCCGTTTGTGGCAAAGCCATTGAGCAACATGGGGAGCAGGTTATCCCTGGCCTCAAATTATTATGATTTTTGTTTTAAAGAAGGCTCGTTTCCGGCGGAGGGTTGTTTGGACAAAGGGAGGCAGCAGCGCGGGCTTCTATTTCTGGCCCCGTCCCCCGGTGTGACCTTGGGTGCGTCCTGCAGCGCCGGTGCCCGGCCAGGGCGGTGGAGGCAGGGACGGGGTCACTCGCAGGTGACCGTCCCTCC
Organism: Nothoprocta perdicaria; assembly: GCF_003342845.1. Lineage (NCBI taxonomy): Eukaryota > Metazoa > Chordata > Aves > Tinamiformes > Tinamidae > Nothoprocta > Nothoprocta perdicaria. The sequence continues at coordinate 1,011,092 of NW_020454949.1, read as the reverse complement.
AGCGGCTGCCGAGGGCCCAGCTGGTGGCCCTGGTGGCTCGGTGGCCGTGGAGGCTGTTGTGCTCCAAGTGTGGTTGCAAATGGGGGTGATACCCACTGGGCAATACCCATCGGTGGCTTTTAATCGTGGCGCAGGGCAAGGAAAGGGTGGAAGCCCCGTGTGAGCACAACGCGGTGACAACTTTGGGAGCTCTTTGGCATGGAGGTCCTTGCAAATAAATCGGGGCTACCGGTCCTGGGTTTGAGGTGGGGGTCTGGAGGCCGAGGATACAGAGCAGGGGGGGATCGATGCTCTCCCTACCCGGCCCTGCTTCACTTTCTCCCTTCCCTCCTCCATCTCGCCAAAGGACACTCAGCCGCCAGTACAACTGCCTCGGGGTGCCTTTTTTCTTCTTCTTTTTTTTTTTTTTTTTTTTTTTTTGTGAATGAACTTAGTGAAAAGGCCGAGATTTGGAAGACCAGCATGAGCCTTGCAGGCGGCCGCCTGGGCACACACCCCTTGTCTCAAACAGCGTCGCTAAACCCTTGGCGGGGAGCGGGGGAGAGGGGAAGATAAATATATATTAATTATATAAATACATATTCCTCCCCCTGGCGCGTGAATGGAGCCGCCCGGGTTGTTTGTGAATGGAGGGCGGCGCCCGCTCGCGGCTGCCGCTTTTTTTTCTCAATGAACACCCAGCCCCCAGCGCGGCGGGCGCAGAACCAGCCCGGCCGCTCGCCGCGCTCCCGAGCGGAGCGCGGAGCTGGAGCCCGGCCAAAGCGCCTTCCCCTCCGCGCCCGGCCCGGCCTTCGCGGCCGCGTTAACGCTAGGAATGCCGAAGGTGGCAGAGAGTTGTCGATGGGGGGAAAATAGGGCTCCTTTGGAGCTGGCAAGGCCGGTGAGCGTCTGCTCGCTTGCGCTAGAGAGGAATCGGCAGCTCCTTAAAGCTCCTGGCAAATTGAGAGATTTGTTAATGCCCTTGGGGAGCCTCTGCCGCCAGCCCCGGGGTGGTTCCTTCACCTGCGCTAAGCTGGGCCATGCTTGGATGTTGTGCTGGCTCTGCTGTGGCCAGGAACTGCTTAAGGTGGACATCTCTGACGCACTTTCGCTTTCCTCGAGCGTCCGTTCCTAGAAGTCGATTAGGCTAAGCGTATATTAGTTGGTTTAAAGGTTATATATAGTGAGCGAGCCTGGTGGGGCTGGGAAGGATTTGGGTTTAGCGGGATGTTTGCTCTGTGGGCTCGGAAAATCGGGACCCTCCGTCCCCCGTCGCTGTCCAGTCCCTTGAGAAAGGGGGCTGCTCCTCTGATGCTGTTGGGTTTTGGGCAGTCCTGTCCTACTCGGGTGGCCTGATGGCCTTGAGCAGAGCCTGACCTTAGGGACACGAAGGGACTTTGTGTCCGCTGCTGCAGAGGCAGCGCTGGCCCCTTGGTGCTTCTTGCCTTGGCCTCGCCAGAGGGTCTGGCTGGTGTCAGTGGTGCCTAGAGCCAGTTGGGTGGCTGTGCTGGCCCCTGCTGGGGTTAACGGGCCTCAGGATTTGGGTGCTGAGAGCACCCCGAGTGGATGTCATGCTGGGTAGCACTGACCGTCGCCATCCCCTGTGCCAGCTCTGGCCCTGTGGCAATGGAGCCAAGGCCACTGGGTGCCTGTATCTTCCTCCTCCTCCTTCTCTTTGCAGTGGTCCTGCACGCGCCACCTCCGGCGAAGATCAAGCGAGAACTGCACAGCCCTTCCTGCGAGCTGTCGTCCTGTAGCCACGAGCAGGCTCTCTGTGCTAACTATGGAGACAAGTGCCTCTACAACTGCTGGTGGGTCTTGCAGGGGGGGCCCGCGGTGCCCTTGGGCACCCTCCCGGCTCTGCGGCGGGTGGCACCGCGTGGGTGCCGAGGGCCCTCCAGTTCTTGGTGGCTGGGTTTGGCTTTGGGATGAGAAGGTGCTGCGCCACGTAACCACGGTTGGGGCTGCTGGACTTGGGAGGGTTGCGTCGGTGCCCCCAGCCCCAGCAGGGTGGGGAGCCCTGGGGTGCCAGCACAGCCCCGACTAGGGCGGGCATCCCCGAGGCGCCAGGGATGCTCCGTCTGCTCCTGGCCCTTCTCTGACGCTCCGGTGGCCGCTTGTCCCCGCAGTGCCTACGACAGGAAGCCCCCCGCCGGGTTCAAGCCATTAACGCCGCCCGCGGCGCCTGCGTCCCCGGCGGGCTCGGCGCTGCCGCCGCCGCCCGTGCCCGCGGCTGCCGCGCACGGCGCCCCGGCCGCGCCGCTGCGGGGGGCCCCGCCGGGCGCGCGGCCGCTGCAGGACGCGCGGCAGCCGCCCTTCGCCGTGCCCCGGCCGCCTCACCCCCCGCTGCACATGCCAAAGATGATGTCCGAAAACCAATACCCCGCGGAGCACAGGTGAGGGCCGCGTGGCGGGGTGCCCTTCCGCTCGCCCCTCGTGGGGTGCCGCTCACCGGGGCCGCCGCCGCTCACTGCTGTTCAGCGCCCGCCGCCGCTCACCCCTGTTCAGCACTTTCGTTTCCGCTGCCCGAATGAGCGCGTGGGGCTCGGCTGGGGTTTCCAAGAACTTTTTCCCTTCTTCGGGTCAGATCAGTGACCTCGGGTTGCAGGGAGGAGGTATCCGCCAGTCGCCCCGCTCCAGAGCCCCTTGGTGTTGCCCAGGCGGTGCCTTGTCTAGCCCTGGCACCAAAGCCAGAACTTGGCCTCGAGTAGCCTCTTTCTATATGACTTTTTTCCTAATGGGGTCCCATGTGTGGGTGCTTCCAGTGGCAGCTTCCTCTCACTTTCTGCGGATCGCGGGAGCTGCCCTGGTTCCTTGGAAGCCTCCAGGCCGTGCCCGGGAAGCCACGCATGGCTGTGTCGCTGCCACGTGATGCCACCGGCCCCTCACTTCTGCTTTCCCTGGCTGCTGAGGGCACTTCTGGCCTCTTGCTAGAAGCTGAGATGCAGGAAAACTTGCAGGGCTGGTATTTTTTTTTAATTTATTTCATTTATTAATATCCGGGCTTGTTGCAAGCCTTGCTGCTTCCTGCCAGGATCTCTTCTTTTTTTTTTGTTTCCTCTTGAGACAGCTCCCTGCTCACAGGGTTGGGGTTCCTGCTCAACCCTCAGTAACAAGACCCTTCACTGACCACAATGATGGTGGGCAAATCCCTGCTGTGATGGGCCAGGGCTCTTGCCCGTCCCCTTTCCCACCTGCTTTGGGGCTCTCCTCAAAATGAGCTCTGGCAGGCTGGGAAGTGACTCTCCAGTCACAAGTTATCGCCCATGGGTGACCTTCAGCCATCCAGTTGAGGGTCAGGTGCTTAAGGGCCCATGGTGGGTGCTGGGCTGAAGGTGATGGCCTCTAAGACCAAGTGATGCTTGGTTGTGTGCAGGGATTTGGGTGCTCCAGCTGTGTCATGGGACGCCCCGAGATGCGGGTGCTGCAGAGATGGCACCGACTGGGGATGTGTTTGCTCCCTGGCCTGGCCACCTGCAGAAGATGCAGGTGACCATTGCCCTTGGGGTTGCATTTGAGGAGGAAAGGAGGATTTTTGCATGATGCCAAAGCAGCAGGTCCTGCTCCAGTGTCCCCCACCACCAGGCTGAGGTCCCAGAGGGGCAGATGGGCCCGTGGCCTGCGCCCGTGTTGGCTCGGGGCCACCTCGGAGCTATGCCGAGGGCCGGCGTGCCGCCGCGGCACTAGGGTTTCGCTGCGGAAGGGCAGCGGGACGCGGAGCGGAAACGCGGTAATCCCGGCCCGTCAGCTGGGAGCGATCCGGTTACCGAGCCGCATGGCGGCGGCGGACATGGCCTTTCACGGTGCTGGGATGAGCTCCGGGTCTCCTGGCTGGGGTGAGGGGAGACAGCACCTTTTGGTGACGGGTCCCCCATCCTACCGCGTCTTGCGGCCGCCCCATCGGAGCCAGGAGCCTGAATGGCCTGTCCTGAAATAGCGCGGCCCCCACGCCTCCCTCCCCTGCGCTGCAGAGCTCAGGCTCTAATCCTGCCCGCGGAGGGGGATTAGGGGCCGCGGGGCGCGCGGAGGATTTGCCGTTACGTAACCCGCCCCGGGGGTCCTCACCCTCCGCCATCCCGGCCCTTCCAGGATGCGGGAGCCCGCGGCTCCCGCTCGCGGCCGAAGCCCCGAGGATGTCGGCGCCAGTGAGGCCATGGGTGGACACCCCTTAAGCCCTGACCTTGGTGGGACCCCTCTCCATAACATCTCCCCGTTTTGTCCCCCCGCAACGCAGGTTTCAGAGGCAGATGTCGGAGCCCTGCCAGCCCTTCCCGCCGCAGCCCGGCCTCGCCGGTGACAACCGCCCCGTGTACCAGCGGCAGCTCTCGGAGCCCCTGGGCCCCCCCGGCGCCCCCCGGCCCCCTCAGGGATTCAAGCAGGAGTATCACGATCCCCTGTACGAGCAGGGGGGCGCCGGCCTGGCCGGCCCCCCGCCCGGGCCTGCCTTCCCCCAGGCGCCCATGGGCATTAAGCAGGAGCCCAGGGATTACTGCATTGACTCAGGTGGGTCCGAGGGACGGGGGGGACGTGCTGGGCTGGAGCAGAGGGGGTCCCGCGGTTTGGGGGTGGAGGCTGCAGCTCCCCCCTGCTTGCCCCGTCCCTGCCGGCTCCGCGTGCCCAACGCCGCTCGCATCACGGAAAAAATCCTCTAATCGCCTTAGGCCTAAAAATACCGCGGCCGATGGCGGCGCGGGGGAGCAGATGGCGGTGCCGGGCCGGGGGAGGCGGCAGGGCGGCCTCGCGGGGCGCGCCGGCCTCGCCACGAGGCGGCTGGTTGCGGGGCGGCCCGTGCTGGCCCGGGGAGGGAGGCGCGCCCCGGGGGGACACGGCGCGAGGAAGGCGGCCGCGGGGCCGCGCGGCGTCGCGCGGTTGCACGTCAGCCGCCGCCGCCACGCGCCTTGACGCGCCCTCCGTGTCTCTCGCTCGCAGAAGTGCCTAACTGCCAGTCCTCGTACCTGCGAGGCGGGGGCGTCTTCCCCGGCAGCCATGACGGTGAGTGCCCACCGCCTTCCCCAGCCCTCCCTCCCGCCCGGCCTCCATTGGGCCTCCCCTGGAAGGGGACGGGAGGCCGGGCTCCTCTCGAGCCCTCGAGGGCATTTTGGGCACCACAGGGGGACTCTGTGTGCGTGACAGGCCTGGCCGCTGATGGCCACGGCTCCCCATGCTCACTGGGCGTCTCCTCTTCCTAGGATTCCCCTACGAGAAGGACACACGATTGTATTTCGACGACACGTGCGTGGTACCGGAGAGGCTGGAAGGTGAGGAGGGGAGCCGGCGGGAGGGCCGAGGCACTGGCCAAGACGAGGGCGGCCGCCCTGGGGACCCGCGTCGTGCTCCAAGCGCGCCCGTCTCCCCACCAGCAGGCAAGGTGAAGCAGGAGCCCACCATGTACCGCGAGGGCCCCCCGTACCAGCGGCGCGGCTCGCTGCAGCTCTGGCAGTTCCTGGTCACGCTCCTGGACGACCCTGCCAACGCTCACTTCATCGCCTGGACAGGCCGCGGCATGGAGTTCAAGCTCATCGAGCCCGAGGAGGTACGTGGTGGTGGTGCGGTGGTAGTGGTAGATCCAGGGTGAGATGGTGATGGTTGTAGAGGAGCTGGGGTGGTGGTGGACCTGCTGCCAACCCGTCTGCACCCAAAGCAGCTGTGGCAAAGCAACTCTGGTCTTCCCTCTCCTCCCAGAGCAGCTGGTCCAAGCCCAGGCTCAGAAAATTGGCACTGGTGCTGTGGCTTGGATCCACCATGAGTTACAGGCCACGCTTGCTCCCTCAGAAAGCAGTTTTTCAGAGCTTCTAGTCGTATCTCTACCCACCATTGGATTTGCGGGTGATTTCATGCAGAGGTTGCAGCAGACGGGGTAGGTGCCAGCCTGGCAGCACCACGGCGTTCTGTAGGGTGCCACGGAGGAAGGAGCTCTTTGAGGAGTAATTGAAGGCAGCTGTAGCGCTGAAGCTGCGCCTTGTGGGTAATTGCCCATAATATCTCTTGTGCCGTGCATTGAAATTGCACGTTTGGGAAGCGGCTTTTTTGGCAGGCTCCCCTAATCAAACCTCTTTTGATGAGGTCTCCCGTTGAGCGCTGTCTGCATCGCGGCAGGCTCTGCTCGGCGCTGGGGCTGCTCTGTAGCAACAAGGGCGTTCATTGCCTTTTGGGAGAGGACCAGATTTCCGAGGGGCTGCGGGAGTGTTGAGCATCACCACGTCGCTCCAGGGAAGGGCACGTTCTGCTGTGCCCCTACAACCCGGCTCCAGAAGGACCACGTGATCTTGACCACCTTGCACCCCTGTTGTAGGGCCCTGGTGCAGGGAGGCCCAGGACAGCCCCAAATTTATGTTCATCACTCTGTTTTGGAGCTGAGGAGCAAAGAACTGAACTTATCTCCGATTTCTTTGGAAAAAATAGCATGCAAAATCCATCTGCCTTAGGAGATCCTCTAGACCAGGTGTTCCACTCTGTGGGCAATCATCCAGCTTTGATCCTTTCAGCCATGGGGCTGGATTTTATTGCAGTTACCTTGTAGAAACCTCCTGGGTAGATAATAGCACACTACATTGGGACTTTGCAGGAAAGAGATGGATATGTAGGAAGCACATGGATATCTTCAGATTTTGGGTGTGTTTTTTTTTTAATCTTTCCCACAAAAGAGGTACTGGTTGGTCCAGCCATTAGAAAAGAGCCACTATCACATGTTTCCAATCTGCAATCAGCTTTTCTGCAACTCTGATTTTTATTTAGGGAGGACCCATGTCCAAGGGACAGCTTGAGCTTTCCCAGCTGTTTCCGTTCCCTCCGCAGGTAGCGCGCCGCTGGGGCATCCAGAAGAACCGGCCCGCCATGAACTACGATAAGCTCAGCCGATCTCTACGCTACTACTACGAGAAGGGCATCATGCAGAAGGTGACCCTGCTTCCTGCCCCGTGGTACCGAGGTGGGAGGGAGAGGAGGGCTGGCTTAGCCGTGTCTGGGTGTAGCTTAGGGTCACATCTTTGTTCTTTTTTTCTTTCCTTCTCGTTTTTTTTCTTAAAGCCTTTGCAAATAGCAGTGCTCATGAGAGGTGATGTTGGTTGGCCAGTCCAACCAAGTCCTGCCATGGAAGGTTGTTTGGGTTCTCGATTTCCTAAATCTTATTTTTGTTTTTCCTCAAAGTCCTTGGAAACAGCAATGTTCTTGGGAGGTGACATTTGGTTGGCCAACCCAACCAAGTCCTACCATGGACTTAAACGCCCTCACCTGCCCTTAGCCGAGCTACTTTGGCCCAAGCACCTATTAGAGTGCCCTTTTTGAGGGTGGACGAGCCTCTCCCCTCTCACGCCGCGCTGTGCTTGCAGGTGGCCGGCGAGCGGTACGTCTACAAGTTCGTCTGCGACCCCGATGCCCTCTTCTCCATGGCCTACCCCGACAATCAGCGCCCCTTCCTCAAAGCGGAGCCCGACTGCCCCGTGGCCGAGGACGACACCTTGCCGCTGACGCACTTCGAGGACAGCCCCGCGTACCTCCTGGAGCTGGATCACTGCGGCGGGCTCCCCTACGCCGAGGGCTTCGCCTACTGACTTGGCCACCCAGCTGCTGGAGCCACCAGTGCTAGCAAAATCCTGCCTGGGCGAGCAAGGGCCACGGTTTTATAAAGAATTATGTTTTTTTTTTTCTTTTTTTTTTCCTTTCTTTTTTTTTTTGTTGCTGTTCCTATCAGAAGAAACTCCAAGGAAGCACGTGCAGAGTGCGAACGGAGGGATCTAAACGCTGGTGCACGTCACCGTTGACTTCCCGACCTCCCCCCTGTCCAAGGGCTAGCATGTAGGACTGCCCGTGGCTGACACCTCCTGCCGAGCACCACCGCGGTGCTGGCTGTGGGGGTAGATGCTGTTGGAGGGAGGTCTCTGATACAGGCGGCGATGGGTTCCTCCGTGCCCGACCGTCACGACAATCTGCTTCATGCTGCTCCCGACCTGCGTAGCTGCCTCGGGCATTGGAAAGGGCTTCGATTTGCACAGTTGCTGTGGGGCTTCTTGAGGGATGAAAAGCTGGGGATGCAGCCTGTGGGGGGCCTCCCCAGCTGCTTCCTACTCCGCGTCCCTGTTAAGTATCGTGCTCCCTCATCAAGGTTTCTCTGGCTGCCCCACGTCCTCCCCGGAGCTTCTCTCCTTCCGCAGCTGCCCAAGATGAATTTAGTGTCAGTGGAGGTGACGAGGGCAGTTATCTCCCTTCTTTCCCTCCATCTTCCCTTTTCTTTGTATGTTTTAGGAAACAGTTTTAAACTTTTTTTTTTAAGGCAAAGTTGGTTTTTTGCAGCCAGAACACGGGGCTCCTGGGGGCAGCGAGCAGTGCCCCGAGTTTCCCCCTACGTCCCCGCATTTTTTCACAGCTTCGCCGGCACGAAGTATCCGGTCCGCTCCATTTCACCGTTCGCGGGGCACTTGGGCATCCATCAGCTCTGCTTCATTTCCCTCCTTGCCCGGCATGTCCATGGGAGCCGGGACGGGAGCACCAGATGGCCCCACATCCCGCTTCCCACCCCGCGCTCTTCCCCAACACTTCCCCCACTCATATATACATATCTCTACCCTCCCTCAAAAAAAGGCTACGTGTTTTTGTTGTAAATGCTGTATAGGAATTTTTTCTCCTCCTTAGTTAGCTATGGGATTTTTTTTGTTTGTTTTTTGGGGGGTTTTGTTTGTTTGTTTTTTGACTTTTTTTTTTTTTTTTTTCTTTAAAAGTATGAAGATTAACCCTTGGTTGACTCAGTTGCCCTCTCCGGCTCCGTAGCACCCATTGGGAAGCCAGTGGGGATGGGAGCTGGACAGTGGGGAGGGCCCCGGGGCCTTGGCTCCGTGCAGCGGGATGCCGGGACCGGAGGGGTTAATCGGAGGAGCGATGGGATCTGATCTTTGGCAGAGCAGGGTGCTGCGCCGCTGCGTTCTGTACTGTGTACAATAAAGGATCTTGCTTTCTGTTCGCTCTCCTGCCCGTGCTGCCTCGTCTTTGGGGTCTGGGTCGGCGTCTTCTCCTTGTCTGCCTTGCAAGGACTGTGAAAGTCGAGTGGCTGGAGGGAAGGAGGGCTGGAGCCTGCTCTTGGGGACATCTGCTTGGTGTTAAAGGGAAGGGATGAGTGTCTGGGGCTCTTCTGAGCATGCAGGAGACCAAGTTTGGAAATGTGGGAGCCTCTGGAGCTGAACGCAGCCCTGTATTATTCATAAGAATTGCAACCCCATGAATGATGGAGTCCAAGCTGTTAAGCCCCCTTTCCACCCTTCATCCTGTCATCCTTGGCGTGGCCATGGCTTTGCCAAAGTGAGGAACGGAGAGAGGAGCCAGTCGTGAACAGGTCGCTTCCTCTCTTGCAATTCAATATTGCTTTTCTCCCCCTCCCCGAGAGCTCAGCCAGGACAAGTGGTAGCGTCTGTCCCTTTCACTCAGCTCCTGGAAACCTGAGCCCTGGCGCCCGCGCTGGCTTCCTCCTCACCAAGGGCACTGAGGAACCGGGACATCGCCCTCCTTTGCCATTTTCCTTTGATGTTCTTTCTTTCTTTCTTTTTTCTTTTTTTTTTTTTTTCCCTTCACAGGGAAGAGGCTGAATGCCAGTAAAACCTGGTGATTTCCCAGGTCAAAAGAATATCCTAACTCCAAAGGGCACTTCATAGCGCTGCTTGGCATCGTGGTCTTGCAAAGCAAAGTCTTCTCCAGCCTTCCCTGGAGATGCCCAAAAGCATATCTTCCATCCCAGGAGCACTGGCCCGCGAGGCCCCACGTTGACCAGTTGTGACGAGGACATCAAGCAGGACATGAGTTGATGTGAAGATGTGGACCTGCTGGGCTAGGCCTCTCAAGAGTTGGCACCTGATGATGAAAGCCCCTCCAAGAGCCCCCTGAAAGTGCAGGGCTCACCTGGATCACAGAACCACAGAACGGTTGAGGTTGGAAGGGACCTCTAGAGATCATCTAGTCCCACTCCTCTGCTCAACCAGGGACACCTAGAGCACGTGACACAGGATTGCATCCTGGATGGACCTTTCTTTGTAGCTGTTTGCACGCTGATGCAAAACGTACCAGGCTCAGCTACTGGGCAGCAGAGTGACAGCAGCTCCTTGCTGCATGGTGCTCCTCCGGACTGCCACTCGCTTCAGTCATCAATCCAGTTCTTGCAGCACCACTCTTCTGGAGCACTGGGTCCAAGACCTTCGCTTTCATTTCTGTGGAAGGTCTCTTCAAATTCTGCACGTGCCACGCTGGACACAGCGCTGGGTTTCAGGAAACCCTGTGAGATCACTCAGCTATTCGGTGCGTTGAGCTGTTCTGCTTTATCTTGTACTGAGACATGTCATGCTTTTCCTTTTTCTTCCTAGAAAAAAAAAAAAAAAAGAAAAATGTGTGCGAATGTTCTGCTTTTAGCTGAAACTGGAGAAGTGTGAAGAGCGCTGTGAGGGCTGCTTATTTAGCAAGAGCTGCAGGCTGAGCCCTCCTCTATGCGACAAGAGCTGGGGCTGCAGCAGGATCCCTGGCCGTTCACAGCCAGCAGCACGTCCTGTCCCTGCGATCTGTCATCCCACTCATGTTCTAGCCTCTTAGGTGGCTCTTGGTGTTTTTTGGAGGACTCTCCCGTGCCTCGAAGTAGGGGCTCAGGAGAGGAAAACTTTCCCAAAAGAAGGTGCCCTCAGGGTGCCCATCTGCACATCTGGTAACCAGCGGAGAGGAGGGCATTGCTGTCGTCCTCTTCTGGCATAGCAGCATCCCCATGAGCATCCCGTGTCACCTTGTCCCAAGATCTCAGCACAAGACAAGATGGCAACAGCTTGGAGGCACCCAAAGGGAGATTCCTGCATGTGGATGGTCCATGGAGAGACTGTCAGCCTCCCCCTGTGCCCATGGGCATGGCTCCTCGGGCACCACTAGAACATCCTGGACGTTATGACCAAGATCAGGGCCCTGCAAAGAAACCGCCTTTTGCCAAAAATCTCAGCTCCAGACGGCAAAGCCAAATTAATCCCCTTTCCAGGAGGAGGGCAGCAGGCAGGGTCGCAGCGCTCCGGACGGGAGCAAGGGCAAGCAAGGCCAGCGGCAGCGCTGACGACGGGTCAGCCAGCTGGGCCACCAGTGAGCAGATGGCCCCAGGGTGGCGGGACCTAAACCGGGAGGCACGTGGAGTGCATGTGAGACCAGCACAGAGGGTCTCAGACACGTCGGGCATTTGCAGAGTGATTCCCAGCCCTCTGACGAAGAGCACAAGGAGCTCCAGACGCTTTACCAGAGCTTTGTGGGTCTTTATGGACCCAAAGAGCCACAGGAGGTGGATGAGCCTCTCACTGCGAGCCCTGAATGTGGGCTGTTAGTCTGAAAAAGTGTCTGAGAGGAGTCTCACAGTCCCTTTGCAGCAGAAGAGCCTGTGGATTCCCATTTAGGCAATTTCTTCAGCAAATCCTGACCATGGAGGCTGCTGTTGGGAGGAGTGAACACAGAGGCCGCCCCGATTCCTTCATTTTGCTCGCTAAGCATGGCCAAAAGATAAGCTTGCAAACATCTTTAGCCACCAACTCTCCTGGGCAGAAGGCTAAGTGGTAAGCACTTGAGTCGAGTAATCTGATTAGGGTGCCAAAGCAGCTAGGTGGCTGCTAAGAGCCAAAGGCCAACGGTGGCTACCAGCTGTTGTCCTCCCAGGCACGGATCAGGAGCTCCGCCTGCTTTGAGATGAGTCGTCCCATCACCCATAGTGAGGGTTCCGTCCCCATCCCCACCACATCTAAGAAGACCATGGCCACCACTGCTGAGGGCTTCCCCGCTACACTAGCTCCTCTACCCCAAGAGACCCCCAGTTCCCCACTGCAGCTTCCTCTGGACCTCTGGGCTCCTCCTGCATCCCTGAAGCCCTCCGTGGAGACAGACACCAGGCAAGAAGTTCTTCCTTGCCTCCTTTTCCAAGCCGCTGCCTGCAGCTCGCATGCCCTGACAGCCCGTGATGATGTTCCAGGCACCTTGTCAACACCACTCACGGTGCTCGGCGTGCTCCCTGCCAAGGCAAGGAGGCCTCTGTCATGACTCAGCCTCTCTTCCCCAGCCCCTGCTAGTCCTAGCTTGAAACCGAGTGGGCCGCAGGCATGCGTTCCTGCTGGCATCACCCCTTCGCAGAGCCAGGCAGGGCTCAGCAAGGATCCAAAAATGAAGCACTGAGCTCCAAAGAGAGGCAGTGCCCATGCCCAGGGCCCCCAGCAGCTACAGCCCCGCACAGGGCCTCATATCTTCCCCACGCGAGGCAGGACACACTGTAAAGCCTGATGCCTCGGGTGGCTTTGATCCATCAGCAAATCACACTGAACAGCAGCTCGTGGTGCTGAGCGAGCAGATAATAAAATAGCAGATGGTATTGAGTGTAAATAAATATGTTTTCCTCCAATTTTTCCTCCCTTTGCAATCTTACAATGTGCTCCAGGCTACTCCCTCCCTGGAGCAAGAGCTCAGGTTTTATCAGCTAGTTCAAAGGTTGCTGAGCATGTGAGGCGCATGTTGGATTTGGAGAAGAAGAGAGCTTGGAGGGAGGAACATCACCCTGGCACTGTATCCATCCATAATTCACTGTATCCATCCATAGCCAAGTGCATTTATGGTCACCGTATCTCAGAAGGATGTGTAGATGGCCTAGAAGATGTTCCCAAAACAACAGAGAGAGTAGAAGGTCTGCAAGAGATTCTATACAGGAGAAGAGAAATACATGAGCCTACTGCAGTCTGCAACAAGATATTTGTGGGTGAGAGACTTCATAAATAATAGCCCATCATGGAGTTTTTCATCCATGACTGGAAGAGTATTTGCAGGAGGTATCTCTGTGCACATTGTGCCCATCTTCGTGGCCTCATGGCCCCACTTGTGCCTTGTCTCCTGCTTTCCCCACCTATCAGGGTAGCTAATGCTTCACGTATCTCTTCCCTAGCTCTAAAGATATTGGGTTGTTCTCAAATAAGTGTTTTAATTTGGCTTTTAGGCACATTGGAGCAACCGTATCTGAAGGCAACTTCAGTGCCAGTGGGAAAAAAACGCTAGCCCTAACTTGGGCTCCTGGGTAAATAATCCCGTGGACCAGGCACCCAAGAGCTGTGCCTTGCCAGCGCCTTCGCCTAAGGGAGTGCGGGACACCCAGCTCCGCTCGCAACATCCTGGCACCCCCTCGTGGCGATTCATTTTTCAGGGCACGTAGCACTCCATGGGAAGACACCTGGAAATGTCCTGAGTATCTCATAAGTAATCGTTTTTATGCCTAGATTTGGGGTGCTAGGGCTTCAAGGATGGCCCAGGAGCCTTCGTGAGGATATGGAGGTTCGGAGTAAACCTAGTTTGCAACTGCAGCTGGAGCATGCCTGTGTTGGGAAAAGTGGAAGAAGTACCAAGCGCAAGCTCAGGTCCCTGAATCCTGCTGCTGGGACGTGGGATTCTCATCCTGGTCTTCAGCTTTAGGTGTTTTGGTGTGCGTTAGAGTGGGATGATGTTCACAGGCCACATCGGGTCAAGCCTTCTCCCACCAGTCAGACAGCTCCAACCCAAACCTCCCACTCCTGGGCAGGCCAAGGGACAGAGGGAGAGCACTGAAATCACCTTCTCTTTAGCTCACGTTGGAAAGGAAGCCAAGGTCAAGCAAGTACCCACGCAGGTCTCATGACTTCCCCCATCTCCTCACAAGGCAGCAAAAACATAATAAGCCACTAAGTGGCTTTTGAAGCCATTAGCCAACCGCAGCATTAAGGACGTACGTGCTGCTGGAAAGGCCACATCATTCTGCAGCCCTTGAACATCTCCCCAGCAAAGACCCTCTCAGCAGCTGGGCTTGAGGCTCTCAGCAGCACTTCTGCCACCGTTGCCTGTTGCAGGAGAACAGGGGCTTGGAGGGTATCTTGTCACCACGAACTAGTGGCATCGGGAAAAACAAAAAATAAATGACTCAGATTTCAGCTTTGCGGCCGCCTCCAGACCCAGGAGAGGGCAGCAGCAGCCCAGGCTGCAGCCCCCGCATCCCTGCCAGAACTTCTCCCCAGCTCTTCAGCGCTCGGAAGCAGCCAGCAAGGACTAGCAAGGTGTGCAGGGGGGCAAGCAAGAGACAACAGCCGGTGGTTCACTCCTGAGCCCCCCAAATGCTCGCTTGAAATGCAGGAGGGAAAAGAAAAAGCACCTCTCTCAGGACACGCAAGGGTTTCCCCAGCATTTTGGGGGACTTCCAATACTTTTACAGCATGAGCAACGGCAGGGAAGGGGGCAAGAAAGGACCAGACACCAACAAAACATGGTGCCCATGCTTCACACCGCCTCAGGAAGGCTTTCTCCACCTTGGCGCTCTGGGTACAGACTCACCGAGTCCGAGGTTGCAGATTGCAGCCAAAACCCCTCGCAGTGGAGCTCCTTTTTCACCTGCAGCATCCCCTTTTTTGGTCATGCTTCCAGCCGCAGCCCTGCCTCCAGGGCCTGCCAGACTGGTAGCACATTCCTGGTTTTACTGGGTGACATCACTAGGTGTGAAAAGAAAATAAAGCTCTCCCTTTCCTGCCCGCACCCAGCCCGGCTGGCAGCGTGAGTCAGGCGAGTGGGAGGAGGACATCCTTGCAACCGTCTGGGTGTCCTGCCCTGGATGTTTGGAAAATCTCTTGGTTTGGGACGGGATATGGCTGCTGTTGTACCTGGACACCTTCATGGTGCCTCTTCCATCCATCCCTCCTTCCCTGGCAGCACCAGAGGACAGTGACGGAAGGAGCATGGGTGCCTCCTTCGCTCTGGGGAGGCTGGTTGCAGCATTGTGCCCTGCTGCCTCATCCATATTTGCAAAATCCATGGCCAAACTTTGCAGTGAACATCGTCTGACTTGCTTCTTCCCCCCAAACGCTGCCCCACTTCCACATGCTGCGAAGTCTATAGGAGCATGGAACTGAGGGAAGCTCAGCTTCAGATGCAATTCAGAGGTCAGTTCCTTATCCGGAGGTCCAGCAGGCCAGGTTTGGGATTCCTTCTTAAAGCCTGAGAACCATTAGAGATGCAGGAAAGCGGCTGAGGCGGCCGTGGCTTGGCTGCCAAGTTGGACCGCTTTAAAGCGAGGCCATCAGCCTGCACCATATGTCATGAGAGAAATGCTAGCAATTAAACCAGACGTTTAACCTACTAAGTCGGACGGGAGCCAGCAAGCTAAGCTGCTCTGGATGCAGCCGCTGAAGAAATTGTTCTGGGAGACAGGACAAGGAAATCTGTAAGAAGGGGAGCAGTACGTTGATGAGCTTTTCAGTGCTAGCCTGGCACTCACTTTGGAGCTGGAAAAATGAACTCCTCCAAAAACGGGAGAAAAGGGTGAGTTTAGGGGCTTTAACACTACGCAAAAGATGTGCGGCATTGCTGGAGTTGTCAGCCAGGCACATAGTATTTTTAGCCTGGTTTCCAAAGGAGACAACGCTCGAGTGATTTTTTTTTTTTCCTTTTTTCCTTTTGAACAGTGGTTGCTTTCAACAACCTCTTTCACTGGGGAAATGCAGCTCAGTTTTCCACAAGCTTCAGGAAAACAGGTAGCAGGTCAGGGAAGAAGACCCTGTTTTTCCTAACCCGCTGGAGACGCTGTCGTCTCATCACCTAGCAAAGTGTCTCTAGATACTTCAAGCATTGAAGCACGTGCTTAAATGGAGACATCCTGTACAGATAAGGCCAAGCAGAAGGAGTAATTTGTGCATTTTGCTCCTTCCAGAGAAGACCAGAGAGCTGCCAGCACCCAAATTTCTCCTTAATGGCGCTCCTTTGGCATGGTACCATCAATACCTCAATACATCAACACATCAATACCTCCAAATTATAGAGGATGCAAAAGCAGAAACTGCTGTTGCACAAGGGAGTCCTTAGCGCAGCATTAGCAGTGGAGGCAGCTCCACGGTTGCTCCTCATCTTCTTTCCTGCAGAAGGACCTGGAGTTGGAAATGCTGTGAGAAGGGAGGTGAAAAGAGTGAATGTTCAAGGATGAGCAAACCATGGTGATCCAGCACCCTGTCAGTGTGTCTAAGCCACGCTTGAATTATCGTCGCAAGCAGAACTAATATAATACCTGAGAACACCCAGCGCATAGGTCACCACAGCTCTAAGTTGAGCCATGACCAAAGAGCTGAGTTGAAATCCTTCGGTTTCAAGGGGGAAGCAATAAATCCCTTCTGTTCCTGCCTCCAGCAAAAAAAAATGCAGGAGAGAGGTGACATTGCAGATGGGAAAAATAAATATAAAAGATGATATAAAAATAATAATAATAAAAAAAAGATTATATAGAAAGATGATTGGGCAGAGAGAAACATCATGAACAAGTGCAGGGTCCTGTACCCAGGCAGGAATAACCCCAGGCACAAGGGTTGACCTACTGGAAAGCAGCTCTGCAGAGAGGGATCCGAGAGTCCTTGTGGACAACAAGTTAACCTTGAGGCAGCAATGAGCCCTGGTGGCCAAGAAGGCCAATGGGCTCATGGCCTGCATGGGGAGGACGTTGCCAGCAGGTCAAGGGAGGGGATCCTGCCCCTCTACTCAGCTCTGGAGAGGCTGCACCTGGAGTATTGGGTGCAGTTGTGGGCTCTCTAGGACAAGAGGGATGTGGAGCTTCTAAAGAGGGTCTAGCAGAGAGTGACAAAGATGATTAAGGGACCGGAGCATCTATCTTATGAGGAAAGGCTATGCGAGCCGGGCCTATTTAGCCTAGAGAAGACTGAGAGGAGATCTGATCAATATCTTCAAATATCTGAGGGGAGAATAGGAGGAAGGAAGGGGCCAAACTTTTCTTGGTGGTGTCCAGTGATAGGACAAGGGGTAATGGGTACAAGTTGAAACACAAGAAGTTCCACCTCCATGTGAGGAAGATCTTCTTTACTGTGAGGGTGAGAAAGCCCTGGAACAGGCTGCCCAGAGAGATTGTGGGATCTTGTTCTCTGGAGATCTTCCCAACCGCCCGGATGTGAGCCGGTGCCCCATGTTCTAGGTGTCCCTACTGGAGCAGGGGCGTTGGATGATCTCTCTAGAGATCCCTTCCAACCTTAACCCTTCTGTGATTCTGTGATGATACTGCAATGCTGGATATTTATGTGAGAAAAGGGAGTATTTGGGACAGATGGTGCCCCCAGCATCAGCATGAGGTCTGCCTGCTCAAGGGAGATTTTGGCTGACTCCCAGAGAGCCCAGGAGCTAGGAAAAAGCTCAAGCCCACACATAAATAATGAAGTCTGGATACAAGCACTAGCTGTGCATAAAAGGGAACTGCTGTTTTACACATTTACATCTTCTACCCTTAAAACATGAGTTCTTTGCTGCCTATGGCAGCCAGGCATGGAGCTTGATCTTTCAAGCCATCATTCATTACACAAGGATGGCAGTGGCTTGTGCATTTCGGAAGAACAGACTTTGCTAAGAGATGAGCCCAAACTGAATGTCATGGCAGCAGCCTTTGCCACCTAACTCTTCTGCATGGATGGCCGGGGAACCACCACCCCAAAAACATGGCCCCATCCACCTCAAACCTGACACCGAGTCCACTGTAAGTGACGGCATCTTGGTGGCCTTTCTTGGCTTTCCAACGTCATGCACTCCATGCATATTTGGCTGGTCTAGCTACCCCAGGATGAGTAGGTTTTGGAGGATTTAAGGCAGTGGTTGACAGAGCATGGTAAGAGATGCTCAGTCATACAGACTCGTGCTAAAATCATGTATTCTAACATCTGTGATGCAATTTCTTCTCAGGTCTCATGGAGGCACAAGCGTTGTCTATAGCTTCCCACTCCACAGTCATCATTTCCTTTGCCCAGAAGGTCCATGCAGAGCAGCTGAGTCCACACTTGGTCAGCGCTGCTGAGTCCCAGAAGGTGACTGGCACAGCAAGCGAGTTGAATGATGTCTTCATTACGCTTTGCCTTCAGGTCCTCTCGGAAACAACAGCCTATAGAAGATATTTCCCAGTTTAAAAGACTAGGTGGGATCGTTAAGACAAGAATCACCATATTGGATCAGACCAGGGCATTCAACCCTGGATCCCAGCTCCAGCTTTCACAAGCTGCAGGTGCTCAGGGAAAAGAATAGACAAATCTTGCCTAAACACCCTTGCACAGCAGTTGAGTTAATTTGCTGGCCATGGTCTTCTGGCACTATGCGGTTATGAAGGCACTTATATGGAAGGTGGTGTCTACCATCATTTCTTCTTGGGACATGTCCTAGCACTCGCCTGGCAATTTATAGGGAACTTCAAGTGCTTTGTGGGCTTGAGATCCAGACTTTCCTGTTTCAGGTTGTGGTCTCTTTTCTCTGAGCTCCAGTTGTCTCTAGGCTCTTCTAATTCTTCTAATTCTGCTCTCCAAACAATTCCCTTTTACTTTCACTTAATAAAAAAATTTGGGGAGGAGGGATATTTTTTGCATTTTTGGCCAAAATATGTCTCTGGGCAAATTAAAACAGAAAAAAAAAATATTACATTCCTGCAAGTTCCAAGAACAAGCTCCAATTCTTGTAATTTTAGAATACTGGTCTGATATCTATAAGAAAGCAGTAATATTTTTATGGGAATGTATTTTATTTTCTATTGTCATGGTTCGTATGGATTTTTACTTTTTTTAGTAATTACTAAGCTTTACATTCATGGCATTTTTATGTGGCCTTCAAAGGCAACTGTGCCACAAAGCAAAAGAAAACTCTTACGAATTTAGAAAGAAAGTAGACATTTCTGAGATTTGCACCTCAGAGATTTGCAAACTTTTCTTTCAGCCCTGCCCCCATGGGTTAGTGGAAGGATTAGCTCGTGCTTCTCTCCTGCTCGATCCCTGTCACACAAGCACCCGAGCCCAGGCAAGCCTGGCCGCTTGCTGGCTTTTGGGGCATTCACATGTTGCTCCTGGCTCCCATCCTACTCGGGGCAGCTCTGATCTTGCAGCCAGCTCTGATCTTAGCTGCTCTTGGTATTTCTTTATACCTCAAAGCAGCCCGGGATGATACGGGCAAGCTGATTTTGGGGGCGTACAGGCACTTCCTTACGTTAGACCATCTAGGTGTCTGAAGATGGACTTGGCAAAGAAAGGCTGAGAAAACAGATCAGCTCAATGAGACTTAACACTTAAACTTGGGACTTAAACTTCTCATAACTGTGAATTCATGGGCCTGGATTCCCTTTGCATTGTTGATGCTGTGTCATGAGGTTGGGGCCAAAGACAATAAAATAAGTTATGCCTCTTAATTGCTATCTACTGCTCCTTTCTAAATAACATGGACATAAAAGGCAGTTTGTAGCTTTTGTATCCCATTTGTGCATGAAACTGCTCGTGAGGTGGTTACCATCTGAAGGGCACCAAGGCCAAGGGTAACCAAGGGCTCCAGTTGGTGCAGGCATGGAGTGGTAAATCTGCTCCATGGCTGAATTCACGCCCAGGAAGGTTTGTAGCCACAAAAAGTGGCATCCTGTATCTTGAAAGGCAGCCTCAACCCTGCTCCTTTCTCAGGCATGCCTTTTTGCTGGTGTGTTTTGTTTTGTGTTGTTTTTCAAGAGCAGCTATGGTGCCTCCTTCATTTAATGGCTTTAAGTCTAATGACTTGCAGCACACATCACCATGGAACCCGAGCCCTTAATTACAAACACTCCGATAGAAAATGAACCATCTTGCCGTGGGTGGATCTCCTCAGAGCCACTGAATGCTAGCAGATGGATTGGCAGGAGGAGAAGGGAAAACTGGCCAAAGGCGAAGTAAAATAACTGTCTTCCTTCCTGCCTTGAAGGCTTCATCACTGGCTTTGACTGCAAGATGGGTCTTTGCAAAAGGACCTGAACCCGCTTGGCAACTGAGGGCACTTGGGATCCAAGTGTTGGTGGTGATGGCTAGGTAGGAGGTCTTCGCAGATGAGCAAGGGGGTGAGATGAAAGAGGACATGAGATATGATTATCCAACACAACTGCTTCTTCATAGGGGAGCAAAGAGATTTTGGGATTCAACCCTTCCCATCTGTGGGACTCTACACTTCTGGGATGACTCTACAACTTTCCAGGAGAGATATATCTTTTCTGCACATCCCTGAAGTATCCAGGACCTGCAATTTGGCCACTGCTTTGCAGAGAAAGCCAGAGAGTCAAATCTCATTGGCACAGCAGTGATCCCTCAGCTCCAAACTCATATGAGGCTAATCTCTGGAAGTCTGGTCTGCTTGAACTGTTCTTTATTTTTGCTGCTTTTGATAGTAGTTGGGGTTTTTTTTGAAGAAGAAGAAGTAGGGGCCAACTAAGGGATAACTAAGTTAATACTTAGTTATCAGCTCTGCCTTCTTCAACCAGCTCCTGTTAGCAGCTGCCTTGGAGGTTGGTGCTGCCTGCGTTACTGATGAAAAAAGAGCTTTGTGGAAGTCCAGCAGGAGCAAAAGTCCCAGCAGACTTCTCACAAAGCCTTGTCAGGGCAATCATCCCCCAGGCCAACCACAGATATCTTATTTTGGAGTCCCACCAAGGAGAAGGTGAGTGATATGGAGGTTCTGCACTACTTTGAAAGCTGACAAAACATGTTTCCAGCAGGTTGGACTGTTCCCGAGCGAGGAGGAATGGGGCAGGTTTCCTTCCAACCACATTGTTTATGTTCTCACAGGAGGATTTGGAGAACAGGCGCATTTGCAAATATTTTTACAGGTCTGAGTTGTTTTCTCCGTGTGCTGGGTGCTCTTGCTGCTCCTGGAAGGCAACGCCAGGAAGCCAGCGGCTGTAAATCCTGTCTGTTTGCTCTCCGCATATACACCTCTGTCAGAAGCGATCGCTCACACAAAACGCCCGTGTCTGCGAAACAGGGCTCAGGGAACACTGCTCCGCAGGAGATGCTGCCCAGAGTCTTCTCCTGCTTCTCCAATGTGAGGTTGTGAGAAGATGCAGGAGAGGCTTAACACGGACATCCTGTGCATCCAGCTCACATTTCAGAGAAAGCCGTCCCCCCATTTTTCTTCTTCTCCGGTGGATAACAATAGCATTATTCATCTCATTTATTCTTTTTGCCCTCAGATTTTGGTGCCTTACTAGACTGGGCTTGGGTGCCTGCACCAGCCCCACGTAGGTGCTTGCACAGGCTGCCCTATAGCCCATCTGAGGTTGTGGTAGATGCCATTAATCACGTTTGGAGCATATTCCTGATGAGCAAACTCAGCATTTTGGGAGGAGAGCACTGCAAATGTCCCGCCCGTGGTCCCACAGGACCAGCACGGGCAGTGCTTTTAGGCAGGGAACTTGCTGGTGCATTTTCTTGAGTCAAAGCCCTGGGGTTGATTTTACCAACTGCTCTTTTACAGACGAATGCTCTTATCACGAATGGTGATAAAACACCAGCGGTTGCCTTGTTTTATGTGGCTTCTGGACATGCTTCCAGATGGACCAGGGGGTCAACAATCCTGGGTAAGGGGTGCAACTTGATCGAAGAAAAACAGGAGAAGAGCCTGACACAAAGATATGAAGCTCCACTCACGGCTGTCCTTTCCACCCAAAACCTCCATCAATCATGCTGCCTTGCAGAGCTTTCGTGTCACTTAGAGGCACTTGCTGGCTTTCTGGTCAAACTGGAGAGCTTAACTCGGTTAATGAGAGGCTTAACTCAGTTACATCCGAGTGGCAGTTTCCTCCAGCTTCCATGGAGGGAAGGAAACCTTAAACTGGAGCGCAAGAAAGCCCCTCTGATACCTAAGAGCAGGGAAGGCTGCTCGTGTGACCACCTTGCTTTCACTTTGGCCAAGAGGGACCCACTTGACCAGCGTAGCCCCCTCCAAGGAGCAGAGGCAGGAGGCCTATCCAACCCATGCAGCAAATTCCAAGAGGCAATGGCCAGTCGTGGAAGGTGGTAGCCAGGCATGCCTTGGGCAGTGCTGTTTTGAGGGCCACCCAAACAAGGAAGGTTCTTCTTTCTCAATGCCATATGCCATTTAGTGCTGTTCTACCAGGGCCCCCCAAAAAACACCTGAGTTCCCCTAGAATTTATCCCCCTTGTTCCTGTAGAACTTACTGGGATGCTTCTGTTGACAGCTTTAGCCTGGTTTTCTCCTCAAGTCATCATCATGATATCTTTCCATGCCTCTCTGAGCAACTCCATGTGCGGAAGCCTGGTCTGATGCTCTGATCTCAAGCTTTCAGTTGCCCAAAAGCGGCACGAAACCAGACAGACCCCTGCAGCCTGGCACCAAACGTGCAGTGCAGGCAGACTCTGCCTGATGTTTTCCTGAGTGCTTAAAGCCAGCTTTGGTTTGCCTTCAGCTAAACTCTCAAGTCAGATAAGGTTGGGTTGCTGCTTCTAAAATCTGGGACGTGGACAAGGTGGAAGGAGTTGCAGCCCCAGCTGTGAGATGCAGAAGGAGGCAGTCTTTACCTCTGGTTGGACAGAGCAGAAGTCACCTGGATCTCTTGACAGAGTTAAAAGCCATCACAATCAAGAGTGTGGGAAATAACTGCAGATGCCACTGCCCCCGGGGAAGTTGCTGAAGCACTTGGAGCCACTCGGCTCTGTCACGGAAGTGCAAAATAGCCCTATTAAATCCCAATTCTGATAGAACCCTCAACCCCCTCTTTCAGGGCCACTTGGGGGCCCCTCCAGCCCTGCTTGGTGCCTCCTGTCTGAACCACTTGGTTGAGAATGTAGCTCAAGCTCTTTGGAAAAGTTCAAATGTTTCCTCAGCTGCTTTTCTCCATTTTTTTTTAAGATTGACATTTTTATGTCAACAAATGTGTCTTAGTAAGACGCTATCATCATGTTTTTCAAAGTAAATTGTGAATCCGTAGGATGCTCCTTGACTCCTTCAAGTCTATATCGTTTCCTTTCTTCTAGTGCTTTACATTTTATGAACTTCCAAATGGGATTTAAGCAACTGCAAATTAATCTCGCTTGGCAGTTTATTGGTTCAGGCTCCTGCCATCCCCAAGATTTTGTTTCTGATCAGCCCCCAGGAGGCAACGAAAGGAACCACGCAGAATAAACAGCTCCTTGAGATGACGTGCAGCAGAGCTGCACTCCATAACGTGAAGCACATGCTGTTGAGCATGTGGATTTATGCTGCAACGGGCATCTATAAATCATATGTCTGGCTATGCAGTCCTTCTCCTGCAGGCCTCGCAGCTGGAGCTCATTAGAATGGTATTTTGAAGAAGATCTGTGATCTGAAAATGATGGAGCAAACTTCCTGCTATCTTTCATGGCAATTTGAGGACAGATTCTGTGATTGTTGAGTGGTGAGTCAAGTCCTCTGCTTTGGCAGTGATTAGAGGGCCTTTGTCTAGCTTAGTCCTTGTTCGAAGTGGAGGAGGAAGGGGTTGCAGATTCAGCCTTCTCTCTTCTGTGCCACCGGAGTAGTGCCATGAGACAGTAGGATCAGGAGAGGATCCGGAGTCCACAAAATTGCCTTCACTTCATCCTGATAAAAGCAGAGACCTTCGGGACCCTCCCAGGATCAGGACCTTCAGCTGTGCCATGAAGAGCTCTTGCAGGACTGCTCCTGACTTGTCCTCTTGGCTCCCATTGCATTAGCAATGCTAAAAGCCCCAGTGCTTCACACAGTCCTTCAAAGTGTAAAACAGTTTCCCTTCAGCTGACCTAGAGTCAAACCTAGTGCAAGTCACGTTTCAGCACGGGTTGGGGTGTTGTGGAGGTAGACAACGCACCTTATCTAGTTTAAATGCCCAACTTAATAAAAGTAAGAGTGAAGGTCATGAGATAGGGCCAGCAGCGCACGTTTGACACAAGCAAAAGGCGTCCTCAAGCTTTCCTGCAGTGCTGGAGAGCGACAGCTCCAACACTGCCCTCTGGTTCCACCAAGCCTTCTTCTGAGCTCAAGGACTGAAATATGTTTTTGTAAGAAAGTGGAATTTCCTTTTTCAGTACTTTTTTTTCCCCTCCTTTTCTTACAAGAGATTGAAGCTATTTTTAGATGACCTTGCCTGGACATCTCCTATCTGCTGTGTATTTGACCCAGGAGCATTTCATTTCCCACAGATGTTGTTTGCACTTCCAGGTCCTGGAGGACTGTATAAAGTTGAGGAGAGGCTGTGCTCGGAGTTTGTAATCCCAACGGGTCAAAATGTTTAAAGAGGTTACAGGCTCTTCAGGGCGAGTGTTTAAACTCCACCTGTCAAAGCACTTGGGTGGAAGAAGACTCAGACAGCAGCAGATTAAATTGCTGTCTTCTCATCTTTAATTAACTAGCACTTGTTCTCACATTACCCTAAAAAAGGTATCCAGCTACAGCCCATTTATACCTATCAAAGTTTATAAATTTGAGA
The DNA here is from genome assembly GCF_003342845.1 of Nothoprocta perdicaria. Classification (NCBI taxonomy): domain Eukaryota; kingdom Metazoa; phylum Chordata; class Aves; order Tinamiformes; family Tinamidae; genus Nothoprocta; species Nothoprocta perdicaria. The sequence goes on along the minus strand of NW_020454949.1, from coordinate 986,875 downwards.
AGCCACAACTTGGCCCGCAAGCACATCAAGAAGGTTCTTGGCAAAGGCACCAGAAAGTCTGAGGGGCCTAATATTCTCCAAAGGTCACCTTAGGGACTTCAGATCTTCCTCGTGCTCAGAGGCAGCCTTTGCACACAAAAAGGAGAATACTGGTAAATTGAGCTGAGCTTTTTCTCAAGGGTTAAAGAAAAAAAAAATGAAAACAAGGAAGTTTGGTATCCCGGTTTTCCAGGAAACCTCAGTGTCGTTCCCTGACTCTATTGTTTAGCATTTCTGTACATAATATAGATGTAAATCTGATAAACCAAGTGCTCTGTGGATTGTTTTGTTCCCCTTCCACGTAGGAGAGCCCATCTACAAGCAGAGCAGCAACACAAGGGGTGTCTGCCGAGCATCTGAGGTCACTCCTCCACCTGCTTGAAAGAAGGTGACCCCACTGTCAGTGTAGGGCAACGGGGAGGCTGTGGTGGAGGCAATGCCGGGTCTAGGACACAAAAAGTAACATTTCCATTGCCTGGAGATTGATTGACAAGAAACGGATAACAAAGACAGCGCATGGTGGGACATGGGGGATTTTCACTCAAACAGCTTTTCCATGGCCAAAGGGAGTGTCGAAGCTCAGATTCCTATAAGCTCATGTCTGTGTCCTTGGCAGTCCCTGCAGTAACAGGCCATTCAAGTCAGTTTAGTGCTTCCTCATCCTCAAAGACACTTAAGATGCTACCCCAGATGTCATCTCTGATGCCTTCTCTCTCCTCCCGAAATGCCCTCAGCTATCTCCCATGCTTCCAGTATGGTGGTAAGCAACATAAGATGGCTTGTTTGGTGGAGGGGATTTCATTTTCTGAAGCTGGAAAATGAACAACAATGTGTTGTTCAAGAAGGAAAAAAACCCACAAGAGCAGTAATCTTGGTACTTCCACTCTTGATTGACATACACCCATGGGACCTTTACCAGTATGAGGAAAGGACAACAACTATTATGGTGCCACAAAGTCTGCCTTCTCCTCTCAGGCCAGATCAGCCAGAACACAGAAAGCAAAAGAAAAAAATCACAGAACCACAGGACATTTGAGATTGTGAAGGTATCTCAGAGTACTTCCAGACATCCAAAATATTCCAGCTAAAGTAGAATGCAACATAAGCACTTGGCCGAAGGAGGCTCGAGTCCATTGCTTCCCAGGAGCACAATGCTCAGCATGATTCTGTTTGCTCTTTACCTGGGTAGCAAGACACGCGCTGCTGCGGTTATTGCTCAAGGTGTGAGAAGTCACCGTGGAGCAGGTGCCAACGCGCTCCTGCAGTGCCAGAACGAGAAAGGGAGCGGGTGACACTTGCCACCTCATGGGAGCTGCTCCTTCGCAGAGACTAGTGCATGCAGGAAAAAAAGGAGAAAGTCAAAGAAGTCCCTCTTGAAGAACTCAAGCTGGTGGAAACTGGTGGTCCGGGTTCAGCCTTAAGCATCTTTCCAGCTTGATTCTGAAAAAGGACACAAGAGAAAGCCCTGGGATGTCTAAGCCTTCCCCAGATTATGTGAATGCCAGCAACTTTTGGGTGCACAAGGGACAGAAACTCATTCACAGGCTCTTCACCAGCTCTTTGCTATCAGCAGCCTCCTCTTAGAAACTTCCATGGCCTGTACACAACCCCCTTCCCACCCACACACATTCCTCTCTAGCAGCGTTGCTTTTTTTGGCTTATCGGCCTTATCTTTTTGTTAAAATGACTTAATTGGTGCATTTAACTCCTTATGGTCCTTCGCAGTCCAGCTGGTATCACTTGTTTACAGCCCAAAACAGCAGTCACAGCCTAAAGGTTGACATTCCCCAACAGCATCTAACCAGAGAAGGGTCTTGGTGGTTGCAGCGGTGGACGGTGTTGGCTCCATCAACACAAGCCTGTCAAAGCTGCACGTGACGTGGGCATCTCCTGCAATCAGGGACTTCTCTCTGAAGATTTGCCAGCACCCTAGGGAGAAATCAGAAGTCATTCAGTTTTCTTTTTTTATTGACAAAGCTCTTTATGTTAACATAAAGCAGGCTGCAATGAAGTGCATCGCTTTTACTGCCTTTATGCTGCCTGAACCCTGATTAGTTCACCAGGTGAAGCTAAATACGAACTACGTTTGCACACTACAATCTGCCAGGAAGCTAAGCAAGAAAATCCCAAAGAGAAGAGGTGCCAGCAAAACCCCTAACGCTGCTAGGGCTACGCCAGGGCAGGAGAAAGGGGTTAAAAAAAATAAATAAAGGGGGAAAAAAAAAAAAAAAAAAAGCCCTTTGGCATCTTGGTTTTATTTGGGGAACTGTTGCAAGCCTTAAACAAACAAGGGAAAACACACAACCCTGGGGAGCACCAGGCATGTGGCCAGCATAAATGCCCCTCCAACCTTTTGGTAGTGTAGCCAAAGGTCAAACGCAGCTTTGGTAAAAATAAAATACAAAATGTGTTTTCTTTTGTTTTGTTTTGGGCGAGTTTGTGGTAAGGTTCTTTGGAGAGGGGAATGTTTTGTTTTGTTTTCTATGGGTTTCCCTCCACAAAGATTAACTTACCGTTACAGGAGCTCCGCTAAACTGCGCTGGCCACATATTCTTCACTGAGCACACAGTGCTGCTGGCAAAGCTGAGCCTTGCGCTTGTGTTCAGCAGACCAGGAAAAAGCCCCCAAATCCTTGTAGTGTCTTATGCAGCCTGACACAGGAGACTCCTTTTTGGGACACAGGAGACTCCTTTTTGGGACACAGCACCCAAGAGGGCATCCCCAGTGCTGAGAAGAGGCTCTGTGGCCTCCCCTTGAGATGGCAGCAAGGCTGGATTTCTGTCAGAGAAAAGAGCAAAATTCTGACACGGTGACTAGCTGGGTTTAAATCCTTGCAGGACGCAGGCAAATTGCAGTTTTAACTGCACGTTAACACGTTCTACCAGGGGAAAATCCGAAGTATTTTTAGCCTGGACCGAGGGTTTGGTCTCTCTGCCCTGGCCCAGCCTTTTTTGGAGTTTGCAAGCAGACACGATACCCTTTGCGATAGCCAAACACCACCTCTTCTCTTTTATTTTTTGCCACAGCAGAAGACCACGAGTTGCACTCCTGAAGACGTCAAAGGAGAAACACGGAGCAGTCGCTTTGGATACGGCCTTCCCGCTTGGAAACAGGGCCCGGTTCACTCCCAGTTCCCCGTAATCCTCCCTGTGCCCCCTCAGACAGTCCTACTTACAGGTTGAGCTCTGCTTGAACCACAGTGGAGAAAACCCCTTTTCTGCACAAGAGCCAAACCCAACTTGCTGCCTGAAGACATTCACCCTCCTGTTTACTGACCACCTCAAACCCCACCACCCTTTGGTCCTTTCCTTCTGTAGCCACTCAGTGGTTTCCAAGACACTTCCGAAGAGGAAGCACCTGACCATGGGATGTTTCCCATCACACTAATAAGCCATGACTGAACTATTCCCCCAGCCGCTTTGCGCTGGGGGGAGAGTCCCACAAGTCAGAGCTAGGTGTGAAGGAGAGGAGAGCACTTAAGCACTAACATAACGACGAAGAGGGATGAAAGGCAAGTTCGAGGGCTGCAAGTCCACAGCACACGTGGCTGTCACCGGTCCGAGCCACACGCAAGTCACCCAGGAAAACAGGAATCTTGAGGGGATAACTGTGAGCAGGAGAGAAGGCTCCCGTGGCCACAAAAAAAAGGAGACGGTGGCTGGTGAGGCGCTCACAGCTGAAGCTTTCTGCTCGCCCCAGCTTTTCCTTCTCTTCCTCCTCTTCAGAGCCTGGTGTCGAGGCTGCTTCTGGAGCGGGGGAGGAGACGGGGCTGGGCTGCAGCCGCGCGCTCGGGCTCATCTCTCGGGCAGCAGGACGAAGAAAATGGTCTTGAGGAAGTGGCCGAAGCTGCAGACGGCGGCGACCAGCCAGTGGGAGCGCAGGCTGGGGTCCGTATTCACCACGCATTTCGTGATGTCTGCCTAAAGGGGAGGAAACAACCTTCAGCGATGGACACCCTCAGTGAGGCTCAGGGTCCCCAGCAGCACTGCTGCAGACCCTCGTGTGCCCCACAGCCCGCAATGCTGCCCCACAAGCCGCTGCCACGCCCTGCAAGGGGCTAAACCAGGCACAGAGAAATGCACCTTCTCCAACCTGCATCCTCTAGGAGAAGCGCCAGAGGGGAAAAGAGATGCTAAGGAAAGCCTGGAAGCATTCAGCATTTTGAACAGCAACATGAAAGAAACTGTATCAGCGCATTTATCCTTTTGTGTGCAGACCAAGTGCTGCCCAGACCCTGTCCTGTTTAACATCAGCTCAAATTGCTTGCACTTCTTCCTCTGGCCTTCATGTTTTACTTGGAACTCCTTCAGGCAAGCCAACCCCAAATCAATTCCCAAGTAATGCCGGCTTTGTTTGTGGAAACGTGTATGCTGGCAGAGATGCCTCCCAGACGCGTGGGTCGGACTTAAAGATCACTCGGGCAGCTGGTTTCAAGCTGGCCTGCAATGAATAAAAACACAACAACAACCCAGCAAATTCATGGGGATGGGATCTCAAATGGCAGTAAGAGAAGATGGGAAACATCAGGAGGCCTAAAGTAAACAGGGCAGAGATGATAGAAAATTGTGTCTTTTGGTGGCCAAAGTATCTGTGTTTGTGGTTAAACAGCAGCTTAAGACAAGGAGATGTGGACCGGAGTCAAGATAACTTTGGTTTTGGTCAGAGATGGCTTCTATCAGTAGCCCTGGGCAGCACATGAATTTGTTTTTCTGGCACAAGCAGGGCAAAATACTGAGCAGCTCCCAACATCTTTTCTACCCATCTGACTCAGCAGGGCTCCAGATTTGCTTTCAGTGACTGCACAGAAGAAAGTCACACCCTCAGCTCGGACAGTAAAACGCGACTTAAGACCTGCTGAACAGCCCAACAACCCTTCCACTACTTCTGCCTGTGTCCGGAACGCCAGTGAGCTGAACCTGACTTACTTAACAAGTGCAAGCAAACGAATGGGAGGATTGAGGGGACAAATGTAATCCCTAGTGTCTGGTTAGTCAACACAGCAACATTAACCAACTTGGCCATCATCTACAGGCCAAAGAGTGGTTGACAGCAGCCTCAGTCACCTTCCAAGCAGTTCCTCCTTCCCAAGGGCATCAACCAGCGTTGTTGTTCTCTGAGGATCACTAGGAGGCCCTAAGCCCATGAAGAACCTGCCTGTGGAGGCTGGAATACAGGAGTGGAAGGAAGAAGAGGGAATGGGACGACAAGAGGACGTGGAATCGGCACATCAAGGAGAGCCATGGCACCATGGCAATCAGTTAGATTAAGTTATCGGTGGCCTGAACATGTCACCTTCAGCCTGCATGAGGAGGGGTCAGTTCTGCCAGGAGTGCCCCAAACAGAGCGCATCGTTGTCCTGCTCGAGCCACTGAATGGCCACTTGCAAATCACAGAATCATCTGGATTTGCACACAGATTTTCCTTTTCAGTAAAAAAAAAAAAAGTCCTGCAAATCCAAACGTTACAATTGCATGCGGTACATGCTTAAGTCAATAAAATTGCACAGCTGCTGAGTAATTGCCTTAACTCTTTTTATCCAGATAAAGCACACCCGATAAGGTGCTGGGACTGAAAAATCTCAAAGCTGCTTCGTTAGATCAGTCTCTCAGTCCCGTGAGGCAGTGATAAGCTGTTGCGGCCGCAGTTTGATCCTTGCCTGTTAATTATTCATCAAACGAGCTCAACCCTCATGTTCCGACTTGGAGCCCAAATACATCAGGGCGGCTAAAAACCCCTTCATGCTGCTGTAAAGCCACCACCGAGGCCACAGCCTCTTCCCAGGCACAGAATGGGTTAAATATTTCTTGTTTCCCCAAGAGATTTGGGCTTTTGGAGGGTGGGGGCGCTTCCTCTGCCCTCCAGAGGAGGCATTTGGGAACCTAGTGCCAAACGGAGGCTCTCAAATGCCCTCCCGAGGCCTCCCCGCTGCCTTGCTGGAGCAGCCCAGCACTCACTGGTGCCTCTTGGCAGCCTCAGCCCGCGCTGGTGTCGGAGACGGCACCGCCGCGACACGGACCCCGTGCCAAGAGCAACTAGCAAGCAGGCAGGCCCGGGCGCGGATGAAAGGGTCTCCTGGGCAGCGCCGCCGCGTCCCGGCTCCCTCGCAAACAAGGCCAGGAAACCTCACGCGGCAGCGCCTAGATGGAGAGGGAGAACTCGCAGGGAAACACAGGCCGGGACACAAAGGGACTCGCAGCTGGAAGAATTCCAGAAATCTGGAATGCAGTTTCCAGGGGGAAGGCGTCTCTGCAGCAGCCCAAAGTTGCTGGTGAGGATACTCAAAGCTGCGGCCACCACGAGCCCATGGGTAGATGCACCTCATCTGCAAAGGGCCAGCTCTTTCAGGGAAATGTCTTTCTTTTGAAGTCCAGGATGGAACATAAAAATCAAAACAAGATGTTAGCTTATCAAAGCACGCACATTATCCAAAGAGAAACTTAGCTGGAGACTAGGAGGAGGCACATTCCTATGCAATAGCTCAATTTTAATTCTTTTTTTTTTTTTTTTTTTTTTGGTTCCTTCCAAGGAAAAGTCATTCCAGGGAAAACACTTCAACTAACTCTGTGGATGCCTAGTTCAAAGTCAGCCTCAGATGATACCGAAGCAGGGATTTCACGTCCAGGAGCAGTGCCACCTAATCAGCTCCTTTGGCAGGATATCCTCTTCTCTATCTTGGCATGACTGTTTGTGCAGCCACCAAGTGAATCAGACCAGAGCACTCAAATCAAAGGCTGCTTTGCAGCCTGACCAGGCTGTTCCCTGACCCACTTGGCCTCGAGGTCACACGAAGTTGTTGAGAGCACTTAAGGCAGCAATGACAGGCAGTAAAAACACAGGATGCAAACCCAGGACATTATTACTTTCCCTCACCCAGGTGATTTCACCACTGGGGAACTCAGGCCCCTGGAAGTACTACAGTGGGAGACCTAGCCTCAGTTTGGAAGCAAGCACTCCCTGGGTCTGAAAGAGGAGGGGGTCTTCCCTGTGTCCCTATGGCTCAGGAATAAATGTCACTGCTTGCAGAGGAGGAATTTTGCTGTTGTGGCTGATGGGAAAAGATATCTGAAGAGCTCTGTGATGTCCCATGGGAACATTTAACTGCAGGCAGCATTTGCCAGGCAGTATCTCTTCCAGAGGGCTTCAGGCTATGCCCCTCCAAGGAGCATCTCTGTCCCTGCCACCCAACTCCTGACACCTAACACAGCCAACCAGCCACCTCAGGTTCACGGTAAGTCACTAGAAAGGTGTCTGGCTATTCCATAGCACCTAAATAAAGCTCTTCCTCTGACCTGTCCTCTGCAGGACATTTCTCATGAGCTGCAGAGAGAACCTGGGGAGTCTGATGCTTAAAGCCTGCTAGTGCTCATTCCATGCTCCAAGCCGCAGTGTAGGCCCTCTCACTTTCATGAACTCGGGTATTTCCCATGTTTCCAGCATATTTGCCCACGGGCGGCTAGAAGGAAGCAGCATCTCTTACCCAGCCTCCTCTCCTCTTCAGCCACGTCACCAAGGTCTTGCGGACAAACTCTCCCAGGCAGTCCACGATGGTGTGGACCATGGCGGGCTGCGCGTGTCGCACGCAGTCCACGGCCAGCCCGGCTGCCACCGCGTAGAGGGACACCACCTTGCCCCACGTTATGCCTGCGGGAAGAAGAGAGGACATTCGGACTCAGCCATGGCCACAGCTTTCCCATGGAAGGCCACAATTACCTGGGCAGCCGGATTAAGGAGCTCTTCTCCAGGTGGAGAAGAAAGGAGTAACCTGATCTGGGCATGCTTCAACCTTCCCTCAATGCTTGCTGCCCCAAAGAAGTCACCAAGGAAGGAGAGACATGCACCATCACTGCTGATACCGCTGATGACTCTCAGCCCCACACACGTTGCCCAGGAGGAGATGGCAACATCAGCAACTGATGCAATCTCCACCCTGAAGACAAAACTTTAACTATTTTTACCTCCAGACCAATGGAGACTGGTGCAAAGCAACACACAGAACACCTGAGAGATGCTCAGGATCCTCACAGTCACTTCTACCATGACAAAGGAATAAAGGAGGGAGGCAAAGGTAGAGGACCAAGAGGATTGGGGGCCTCCTAGACTTAAGAAGTCTCCTGCTGAAAGACAGGCACCTTCAAAGGTTTGGCGACTGCCTGTAACATTTAGCGGTACACGTCCCACGGAGGCGGTGCAGGGGAAGGAATGTCCTGCAGTTATCTCCCGGAGAGCAGAACTTCCTAAAAGAGGAACTTGCCAGACGGGAATGCTCCACGGAAGCTGTCCCAGCAGCAGGGATCTTCCTGCGAGCACGGGTGGTAAGTGCCCCACGGCCACGAGCTCTGCTCTGGGTACCAGCCAACTGCCCTAGGTCTCCCCTGGGCATAATCTGCCATGTGCACGCGGAGCTGCCGGCAGCCCCTCACGAGGCTTTTATCAGGACCAGCACCTGGAGACTCAATCCTGCTCCGGCAGTGAAGCGCGGACGCCGGTGAAGCCACAGAAGGTTAAGAGCACATGAACCTGCTCTGACCAGGTTGCGACGAGAATGAAAAAGAGACGAAAGGAAGAAAAGAACTGATTTCAGGCAGTACATCTAAGGAGCAGAAACTGGATATGCTCAGCCAGTGTTTAAATACAAGCTAAACAAAGCAAAGTCTCTGCCTCTTTCATTCCTCTTGTTCCCAAATCCCCAGGCACCCAGAACCTCTCTCTGCAGAGCAGGGCTTGAAAGCCCCTGTGTTTGTCCCTCTGTGCCTTCCCAATATGGACAAGGCTCAACAGAATGATCCTGCCACGTAATGCCTCCAAAGTGATGCTCATGCTAATGCTTCCAGGATTTTTAGTTTACATGCAAAATTAAAACAACAACAACAACAACAAAAAAAGCAACACCAGCCATGGGAATGGCACTTGTTGGATTGGGGAAAAACCAGTCACTGTTCCAAAGAAAACTACTTGTCCACTGCCCAAATCTACAGAAGACATCATGGTGAGAAGCTTCAAGGACAATAACCCTGCAGTGCTTCAGAGTCCTCTGGGATCCTCTGCCTTTCGCCAACTCGCTATCTCCGAGACCAGAAGGAAATTATTAATCTAGATAACTTTTTTTTTTTTTTAAATTGTGGTTTTATTTTCCGAGTAGGCCCTGTGGGTCCTTTCCCTGGAGCTGTCACTCAGGAAGTTCACCTCCTGTGCAGTATTTGCACTATTTAATCTCTCTTTCTCACATTGTGTGTCACCATGGCAGCCAGCAAGGCAAGCCAAGATGAGGCTACAAAACTCTCATCAGTAAGGCCCAGACAGATGGTTTTTCCTGGTAAATTCCACAAGCAGAGAGAGGCTATCCTGTCTCAGGTCAATACCACTCCACCTAATGAGAGAGGCTTGGAAAGGTGACCTCTTGGTGGCCACATTTTTCTGGACCAGAGTCTCAGCTGGCCGATGCCAAACCTTGGTGCAGAGCAATTATTCCCCTTCTCTGGCTGAGGCCAGAGCTGAGGCCACCTGGGCGGGCAAGGTGCCTGCTGCCTTGACTAGCTTGGTTTTAAATCCAAGTTCGTCTTTCCAAGAGAAGAAAAGTCAATCCACAACCCTTGGAAGGTAAAAGGTTCAACAGATCCCTGACTTCCTGCCCGAGCAGCACAGTTGGACTAGATGATCTCCAGAGATCCCTTCCAACCTCAACCCTCAGCTATTTCCTTAGCACAGAACAAAGAGGTTCTCTCTACAAAACACTCAGCCCCTCTCCATTTCACACAGACCAGGGACAGAGCCCATGGTGCTCGTAAAGGAGGTCATGCTCAGCAGCTACTTCCCATTTTCCTACTTGCTGTAGACCATCATATGCAGGTCAAGCTGATCTTTAAGTCTGCTTGATTTTTGCTGCTTTTGGAAAAGTTGAGCCACTCAGGTGGAGGGAAAGGAAAACTTGCCCTTTCCATTATTTCTTTACATCAAAACTCCCGTTGCCACTGCTGGACAAGGAAGATAAGAGTCGTGTGGTTTGAATCGCTGGGCTCCTGCTCTGACCCGACAGGATGTATCCTGTGCTCTTGTTCAGTCAAGTCGCTGTAGGAGAACGCCCAAGCGGGAGAAAAGCAGCTGGTATCTCCAGCAGCTGCTGCAGAGCAAGCACTGGGCTGTGCCTGGGGCCTCTCTGTCTATCTGTGGGGTTCCAGGCAGGCACAGAGCTGGAGAACCCTGGAGACCACGGCAGCCTCCAACCTGCCTTTTCCCAAGGCACATGCTGTGTATTTCCTCTCTTCAGGAGAGCCTCTTGCTAAGGGTAGAAGCACACAACGTGCTTGGAAGGCAACATCTGCTTGTGCTCCTCTCTAACACCCAGGCCGATGTCAGAGTGACACCAGCTTGATGCCTCCCTCAGCAGGAGCTGGAATTACTTCTAGCCACTACGCACGAGCAAAGAAAATGCCTCGTCTCGCTCCCAGCTCCCCCAGACGTCTGGCTGGGCGAGACAAGGGCACTCAGCACTAAGTGCAACGGAGAAAGATGATCCATGCACGGATTCCCACTGTGCAGACTGGCAGGCGGCTAAATACAGAAGGGAACACTAAACCAGGCCTGAAAGAAGCAATGAAACCAGAGAAAGTCCTGAAGCCTCCTGCCTATCGAGACGGAACAAGAGCATCAGCTCCAAAGGATGCAGAAAATGTGAAAAGCCACTTGGAAGGAGGTTTAGAAAATAAGAAATCAAAGCTGCAGACTCGAGGCCGGCTGTGGAGCCAGAGGTATGTAAACACTGGCGAGGCCAGAGGAAAATAAACTAGTGAGAAAGGCCTGTTCTCGAAAGCGCTCCCGCTGCGGAGCAGCCTGCCTAGCCTGGCGACGTGTCGGGAGCAGCCGGCCGCGCGGGCGCTGCCGCCGCGCGCTCGGCACCCGCTCCCCGACGTTATCCAAATAAACGTGCCCCTGCCCCGCTCGGCAGCAAAGCCAGACTCACGGATCGGGCCTGGGAGAAACTCGGGAGTTTCCCCGCTGGCAGGGGGGTGCAGCCAGGCCCAGCCGACGCGAGGCAGGAAGATGAGGTGGGCAGCGAGACGTGCTGGCTGCTGTGAGGGAAAGCACTTCCCCGACAAGCCAGTAACCACACAGCCCTGTGTCTCGCTGCACAGGGCTCCCTGCAGCCTGAGCATCCTTGATTAAAAACCTACCAGGGCCCAGGAGAGTAAAAAAATACCCGAAGGAAATCCCTTTTGGAGAACAGCAGGGCTGCCTTTTCCTCTTCTGTTCTCCCACTGAGTGGTCCCATCCTTCTGGAGCTTATTTAAGTAGCCAAGGTAAATGCCAGCTGTGCCAGCCCTGCTCCCAAGCCTGTTGAAGCCAGTGCAAAGCCTTCTGCCAGCTCCAGAGCAGCTTGGGACTCAAATCCCAAGGTCCTTGCTGACCTCCACTGGATCTGACACAACATTTCCCCCCTCGCAGAAAAATGGAGGAACGAGACCACTGTTAGAAGGAGGAGAAAAGGCTAAGGTGAAGAATTCTCCAGCAAGATAAGGTAAAAATATCCCACCCCTTGTCGGATAGGCTGTGTGAGGGACCAAAGGGGTCCCCCGGCTGTCTAGGTGCCTGGAAAGTCAGACTTGGTGTTGTTGTTAAAACAACAGACTTGCTGTTAAAAACAGGCTCAACTGCTTGAACCATCAGTAATTGGCTTGAAAAACTTTCAGGTTGCATTTGAGCTCCCTGGTTTCCTTCGCTGAATAGGCGCCTCCTTCCTCCGAGCTAGGAAAAAACATAATAATAAAAAAGAGAGAATGAATGTCTGGCTGCCACTGGCAACTCTCGATTCGCTGGATTTAGCATTGATTGCTGAGTCTCAAGACTGCAACAGGGATCCTGGAATGGTAAAAATCAGCAAACTTTCCCCTCTCAGTCCCCTTCTGGCAAGGAAGGGTGATGAATTGATTCAAGCAAGCGATGGAAACCTTAACGGCTGAACTGCTCGTTGCTCTTGAGGGGGAAGAGAGGAGCACATGTTGCTCACGGAGCTCTGGGAAGGCTTGGAAACCACCTGCCAGCAATTTGTGCAGCTGAGTGTCTGCAAAGAAAGAGAGGGCGCCAATAACCGAGGCGACCTGAGTCCCTGACACTCATCTCAGAGCAAAGCTTCCTTATTCGGACAGCAAATAGGGGAGTCCACGAGCTTGACCTCTACTTTTGGTGAGCCCTGGGGTCCTGTCGCCGATGGGACAAGACAGGGCACCTGTGGCCAACTGCTGCCACGCTCAGACATTCTTGTCATATTTGTCCAGCTCTGGCTTTCCAAGCCTGTGTGGCGTCCCCAGCCAGCTCTGCATTCCAGGCATAGCTGGGAAGGCCGCTGCGGGCTGCAGTGCTTGCCACGGAGCCATCCCCTTTTTATGACATGCCTTGGATTTCCATGAATCCAAGGGAATGAATGTGCCTCAACAGACCTTCCTGGGAGCCCAGGCAGTCCCTCTCAGGGAGATCTCTAATATCTCTTGTTCTTTCCAGAGGCAACACAACCAGACCTGGCAGAAAACCCACGGTTATGCCAGGGCTTGCCTTCCCCAAAGCCAAGAGTCACCTCAGCACGACATCTCCTTTCTCCTGCGGTGACTCCCTCCGACCACGTTCCCAGTCGTGGACAGAAGGGCTGAGGCTGGGCCAAAAACTCCTTTCAAGGGAAGCCAGGTCTCCCTTGCAGGAACGTAGCAACGGGAAGGTCTCTGCTTCTGTCAGTAAGCGCCAGGACCGGCTGAACAGCAGCACGATCGTGTCTGAGCGGTGAGAAAGCTCCAAGCACCTGCTCGTTTGGCAGCCACCAGCCTGGGAAGCCGAAGCTGCTGCCTTTCTGCTTGCGAGAAAGGCCCAGAACAGCTGCGAGAAGGAGGCTCCATTGCAGGTCTGGCTCCTGCTGGGGGGAAGGAAGCCAGAGAAGGGGAACTCCCTTGCGATGAGTTAGTTCTGGCTCCAAGTGCAAGCAACGTGAGCTGGGATAAGGGAGACTCCCATGTAATGACTCTCCTCCTGTTGCCAGTGGTGAGCAAAGGCACTTGGAATGAGTGACCTCCCTATGCAATGGGGTAACACCAGCTCCTAATGAGGAAGGGCGGGAGGTGCCTTCTAGAATGAGCCAGAACCTGCCAGGAGATCTATAAAATGGGGCATTTCCCTGCCAGAACAACAGAGATTCCAGGAGCTCTCATTAAATCATTAAAGTTGGGCACGCTGCCAAACTGCCCAGGGCCCTTCCCGAGAGGAGGCCCCACCTTGCAGGCGATCCCAGAAACACATCGCCTGCGGGAGACTGGGCCCCGTGGTGTCCACGTCCGCCCGGCCCCACCTGTGTCTCCGTGGGGACACGGTACCTGCGGTGAAGATCTGCGCAGCCACGGCCAGGAAGGCGTCCGTCACCACCGTCTCCGAGTGCAGCGAGATGTTCAGCTGCCGGGCGATGTTCCGGTACACGGTGGGGCGGATGTACTCCAGCTCGTCCCCTAGGAACACAGCAGCTCGGCGTCAACGCCGGGAACGCCAGGCCCTGCTCCAGCCACGCACGGATTGTGCCCCACGTACCCCTCCAGCCGAGATTTATTCCCAGCTCCACGTGCAGGTCATCTGATTCCTGCTTTCCTCTCCTAACTGACCTTGTGCCCTTGGAGTTCTCAAGCGTGGTAGGATGGGGTGGGGAGCTGCACCTATCCTGCAGCCTGATGAAAGTCATCCAGAGCTGCACGATATTCATGGAAAAAAAGGCTATTCAGCTATTTTACACTAAAACAGGCACTGAGTGAAGGGCAGGGGGGTTTTCTCTTTCCTCCTACGGTTAAATGAACATTCGTTTGCCTGGCTCACACCTCAGCAATGAATTTCCCCATTGGCAATGGCTGGAGGTGTCCAGTTGGCTTGAAGACCAAGATGGAAACACCAAGTAGAGGAGGAGAACCCCCCACCACCGGGCACAGGCTCTGCAGCTTGGGCATCAGCAGCAGAGCTCTCCTGTAGTAGCAAAACAAACCATTATTCCCATTTTGAACGAAATTATTGAAACCTGCTTTCCAATGGATTTGTTTCTCCAGGGAGATTCCTCACAAGGATTTGCAGGTATTTCTTGAGGGCCACATGCAGGCAGGAGATTTCCTCTACTGGGAACAGGAATAAGGTCCCTCTCCTCTGTCATATACTTATTTTCAGTGGAGGATCTTCACTGTTGTCACTTAGGCTAAAATAGATCCAAAGTTACCATGCCTACAACACACCTGCACGTACATATTGTGTATCCTCAAAAAACAGGCCGAAAATAGCTGGGATTACTGCAGAATTCCCACCACATGAAAGTGGCTCTCTGGGCATGGAGGTCCCCATTTGGTCATTGAGATGGGAGCTCCTTGGAGTCCTGCAACCACACATGTGTGCTCCGGGGTGCCCGGGGGAAGAGGAGAGCTCAAAGAACATCTTCAAATCGCACCGCAAGACCCATTGACTCCATCTTCCTGAAAACATCACGCCATCGCTCAGGTGGGAAGAGGAAAGGAGGATGGCCTCCAAATCAGGAGCGTGTTACTGAGTCACTTTCCACTGAACCTTATGTCATTTCGCAGCGGCACTCAGCAAGGAAACGGGCAGACCTTGATTTTCCAGGAGTCCCCAAATAAACGAGTGCTGCTGGCCAGCTCTACGTGCAGGATTGTCCCACAACTGTAAACCCAGCAGATGCACAGGGTGCCCTGATAACAGGGCCTATATCATACTCTCCAACAGCTCTTCTCACCGAGAAGGATGGGTGGGAAGCGGGAGGGCATGGTGATCAGCACCTGGTCCCCGGCCACCGCTGCAGCCTGTAACAAGCAGCGCCCGGAGGCTTCAGGTGAGATCTGGGCCCGGGTTCGGTTGGAGGCGCGCGCGCCAGCAGAGCAGGCCCTGTCCTGCAGCAATGAATGCACAGAACAACAGAGGGGGAAGGAAAAACCGAGCGAGGCAGCGCCAGGATTACTCAGGTTCCCTACCAGGGAGGTCTCCAGGACCTCTGGAGCAGCACGTGGTACCGGCGGTATCCCCACATCTCCGAGTCTCGCTGTACACGTTGCAACATTCAGAACCATTTGTGTGTTTCCCCTGCGTCTTCCACCAAGTTCAGATAAAACAGACCCAGGACACACAGGACGGGCTCGTCTGAGGTATCTTATTTGGCGAGACCAAAGGGTTTGAACATCTCTGACCACCTAATTCCACTAATTTGGGCCATTCCCTCAGGCCTCACAACTGCATTTCTTGAGCCCAGCAGCCCTTTGAGACCACCCTCAACTTCTCATCTCTCCAGGCTTCTCAGCAGAACCTTCAGGGGCTTCACTCCTTGCACTACATGACAAGGGGCAAAGCATGATAGATACCACGTTGCTGGACATTGGTTATGGACGTGACAGGGAAAAAGAAGGGACAACCCAGGTGGCAGGGGGTGGTTATGAACAACTAGGCTAGAAATAACTCCTTGTTCTCATCAAAAGGGCTGTTCCCCGCTCCTGTCACATGGGTACCATGACTGTCTCCAGATTTGCTCAGAGAAGAGCCAAGTGACGAGGACTATCAGCCAAATCTTTCCATCTGGACATGAATAAGTAGCAGGAGAGACATCCAGAAGACGCCTTCGGATCCGGGCTGCCACCTGCTTGCCCTTTCTCAGGCTCCTGGCCACCCACTGAAGATCTGCTTGAAGGCAACCAAATCTCAGCCCCCAAGTCAGGTAGAAAAGAAAGGGAGCGCCAAGGAGACAGTGTGGATGGCAGAGAGACTGACAGAAGAGCAAAAAATAGGGGGAAACCAAAACAGAAAACAGAAAGAAAAAAAGAAAAAAAAACCAAAAAGGTCAACACATTGGAGAAAAAAGGGGGAAACAATGAGAAGTTGGTCAAAATTAAGGAAATCTGTGCCTTAAAAAAAAAAAGAAATTTGGGGCAACCTCTCAGAGAAGTAGAAAGAAAAGGGATAAAGTGGGAAAACTATCCTGGTCCCAAGCTGGTTAGGCCCAGCTGAATACTGCTTCCCTAGACTTACTTGTAATTAAATTGGATGCAAATATTAATTGCAGTTTCCAAGCCAGACATGAACTAATATTCCAGCCTGCAGGCAAAGAAGGATGTTGGAAGCAGCCGCCGGGAGCGAAGAGATCCCAAAAGACAAGTGGCTTGAGTATGGGGAAGTTAAGACAAGCAAAAAATCCAGGCAAGTGTCAGCACCTAGGCAGCCTTCCAGGCGCGTGTTCCTTGGATATTGGGGCTGAACAAGTCCCTGCCCAGCCTCTCCAGCTCGTGCCTCCATGGGCATCCTTTCCTTCCTGCAGAGGAATGCATAGGTGACATCCCCTTTACGCAGAGGCTCCCATACAAAAGACAGGCCACACTTGTGCACAGAAGATCTAACAGTTGCTCCAGGGACAGAAACCAAAACTCTTCTCTTGCCGAATGACTCAGGCAGGCAAAGGAAGATTAAATACAAGGCACTTACTGGCAAACAGCTTTTACAAAACTTCTGGTGCTCATGGTCTAAGTGGCTGCCTCCAAATTAACCATCGCCTCAGTCAGGCAAGCAACTACCTACGGGAGCAGCTGATGGAAAGCCCAAATTGAGAGCTGGGAGAACTCCACTAGCCACCAGGTTGGGCTGTGTCACAGCAGCCCAGTGACACGTGTCCAGAGAAAACACAGCAAGAGCCATTAAAACACCCAGCTGAGAAAAAACTACTGAATGAACTAAAGCTCTTACACGCTCTGAACAAAACTTAGCTTGCGGGCTGCTCCCGATGGCCCTCTTGCTCCTGCTCGTTGCACGGGCACTCACCTAGTCGCAGCAGGATGGCGGACACCTCGGCCAGCTTGCCGCCAGGCACCGGCGCGTTGTGCTCGGGTTTGCTCCAGCTGACACCCGCTCGGATCAGCCGGGAGTTTATGTAGTCCCTACAGAGAGCCTTGGCCTGGGACACAAGCTCCTTGTCAGTGGGAGAGCGGTCAAAAACCTCCATCACCTCTGCAGCGAAGACCGAGGAGCGGCGCAGCACTTCCATGCTTGGCCACGGAGCAGCTCGGCGCGTGGCGGCTCCGGCACCAGCGAGACCCTGCGGGCACCGTCCCGCGATCCCCGGCCCTCTCGACGCGTCACGGCCTCCTGCAGCTGCTCTCCAAAGGACAGGCGCTCATTCTACCTGGTGAATAACAGCATCTGTTACTCAGGTTGCAAAGTGAAGGGCTACAATGACGTGATACAGAAGCTCAGGCGTCGCACCCTACAGAGACACCAAGGTAAGTGGTATCGTGTTTGCTCGGCATCCCTCTCGGGGCATCTTACAGACCAGGGTCCAAATCTTCCCGTCCTTCAGCTCCTCGTACTTTCAGGGACAGCTTGGCCCACAGTTTTGAGCTACCGAGGTGTTTTCACGTCTCTGCTTCAGCTACGAGTCCTGCAATTGCGCTTTGGCGAGACTAGAGTGGAAACGATTCCCAGAATGTGTTAGACGACCTCAGCTTGTTTCAATTAAACCAGGAAAGAAGAAAAAAAAAAAAGATCCCAAATTCCAGCCACTATCACCCCAACCAGATTCAAACAGACACTCCAGCTCAGCAGGTCATGGATCCTTCTGAGGAAATGGCAATAAAATACTGTGAGAACTGGAATACAGGAGTGTTTCAAATGCCTCACTAGCACTAAACTTCAGACAGAGAGACTGCTCTTTGTTGTAAACCAGGTCTAGGTTTTGATTCTGCAGCTTGGGTTTTACTCCTCCAAATCCTTTAGCAACAGCAGAGGAAAAGTAAAAGGCTGCTTCTAAAAAAAAAAAAATAAAGAAAAAGGAAGTTTTCAGGTGTGAATGCCCAAAGTGACAATTCAAAATTCTTCATTCACTTGAATAAATGTGCTGGTCTAACTGTTTAAGCTAGCACAGCTTCTGCAGTGAGACCAAAGCCTGTATGCAGATGGGAGCAAATTTCTCTCTCAGTCCTCAGCTTTAGCCATTCACTTACAAAAAGTCTTAAACCAGACTACAGCCATGGAATTTAATCCGTTCCCATCGAGAAATATATTTACCTCTCGGGCTGCGGTTTTCCTCCCTGTCAGTGACTTCTTGGGCTCGCTTTCATGCTTCTTTGGAAGGTCTGCAGGGGCGAGCACCTGGTTGAGGATGCAGAGATCCCGTCACACAACCCTCTGGAGCAGGAGCAGCCTTGGCCGCTCCGCAGCACCCAGTGCTCACACGGGCACCTCCTTCTCCATCCCTGCCGGCCTCCGCATCCCGCCTTGCACTCAGGATCCTCGGGCTTGCTCTGCTGCTTTTAAGGGACCCAGGCAGGCAGAGGACAGCGTTTAGCTTTAGCCTTGTAAGGAAAATGAAATTACTGGGAGGTGGGGTTGCTCCAGCCTGTTTTCTCCTCCCCTTTCTCCTCTCTTAAGGAGGCTCTCGGCAGTTGTGTTGGGTCTTTGCGAGGTCTTCGCTCCAGGGGGGTCCCTTGGGACAAGGGTAGGAAAAGGGTTTCTAGATGAGGTTGCTCAACTTAGGAGCAAGTTTGGGATGCACCAAGAAGGCTTTGAGTTCTCATGGAGACCGACGCTCTTGCAGAGCTGGCCTTGGCCGGTCATTTCCACACCTGGAGTGCTGCACTCCATAGGGTGGATATCACACTTGGACAGGGCGCCAGGACTAAAAGTTCCATCCTAAATGACAGGAGGGGCTAATAACGAGAGCCAAAGCACAGGGCTAAAGCAAGATGTGCTGCTGCTGCAGCTCGAGGGTTTCCTCAAACTAGGAGGAGTCCAATTAAAAAGCCGTAGCGCGTTTGATGACAGAAAACAGTTTGTCCAAAGCAAAGAGCTTCGCAGAAACATGCCCATCTCATTCCAAGGTGTTCAGAAAAATTTAAAAAAAAAAAGGAGAAGGATGTAAAATAAAGTTTGAGTAAAATATTAAATTCATTCCAAAGTACTTAGAGACGCATCTCAAAATAAGCTTCTGGTTGACGCTGCAGCTCTCAGCGTTGCTTCTGTTTGCACCATTGCAATTCCACAGGCCCAGTAGAAGAGTTGGTATTTTGGGCTGTGATTTGAAACAAAGGAATTTTCAAAAAGAGAAGCTTCATGGGGGAAAAAAATGTCCTCAACCATGAGTTCTTCCCAAAAAAGAACTTGATGATGACTAACCAGGCACAGAGCTTGTTTGACACATAAAGGCAGGTCAAAAGCAACCGATATTTGTCACCAGCAAGAGGGCTGGACACCCACGTTTCACAGCAGAACTTAGGTCAGGACCCTGGGCTTAGCTTGACATGACTGTGCTGGGTTGATGATGGAGCTGACGCTTCATCTTCAGCACCTCAAGTGTTGGCTCAACGATCCTCTTGGAAATTTGTTGTCATCCACTAGCTTTCCTGAAATGTAAATACAGTCTCCAAAGCAGAAACCCATCCCTTGGAGGCCCAGATCAAGCCTGCAGAGATTCTGCACTACTGAGTCATCCCTAATCTACCCATTTTTTTGCAGAAACGTGGCCTGTGGTCTCTTGGAAAGTCATGATTTTCCCTTCCCAATTCTGCCAGCTGCAAAACCATTAATCATACGGCCTCGCTTCCCGCTTCAAACAGTAGCCCTGTCAAAACCATCTCGACAGTGCTCTGAAACAAAGATGAGCGCTGGAATACCAGTGCTGCTCAAGGAAAGGGAGCTTTTGGCAGGAGATTAAACCACAGCACAGAACGTTTTGCTGACCACAGAAAAGGAGGTTTCAGCCCAAGGAGCAGTCTAATGAGGTCCTTTTTTCCATTGGTTGTTTAGGCTACAGCATCTAGAGGCTTGATCCAGGCTGGAAAAATCCTTGTGGCAACGCAGAATTGGGAAACGGTGCAGAAAGAGCTTATAACATCCCAAAACGCTGCAGCCAGCGGAGCTCCTATTCCTGTGGAGAAGAACTTGCTATGTGTATTTAATAAAGCCAAGGCAAGCACAGAGATGGCTACGTTTCATAGGTAACATCACCGGGAAGCAAATCCTAGAGAAACTGCAGGAGCGAGAAGCAACAAGCTATCCACAAATATGATTAGACTTGGACATCAACGAGTTCAACCATTAGAGAAGAAAACCTCTGGAAGGGCCTTAAAAAAGTTACGTGCAGCTAATTTTAAGCACACTAAGCTTATGAAGGGGACTGCGGGCTGGGGTTTCCTGCCATAGCACAAGAACAACCTCGGGTGAAGGAAGTCATTCCCAGCCCCATTTCTATCCAATTCAGCTCCAGGTTGTGTCATCTCACTTCCCAGTGCTGATCCCAGCCGTTTCACACTGACCTGCAACAACCTGCCGCGGAAAGAAGACGTGGGTCCGTGTGGAACCAGGGCTCAGAGGAGCACAGGGACCTGGAAGAGATGCACAGTTAATAGCAGGACAATCTGGGACAACCCAGCTACCCCCTGCCTGCTAGAGGGTTCCACCTGGAGATGAGATAAGCAAAACTGGCACTGTGACCATTCCAAAGTCCTCTGTTAAACCATTCCTGGACTTTCTTCTGCCTCATGCCAACACGGGCTGGTGACCAAGCCAGTTTTAACACATCATCTCCCCACACGACCTCTTCTTGCCTGATTTTTGCAGCAGTGGTTCAGCTCTTCATGGCTAAAGTTATCCTTTACCATTGAAAATGCACATCAGACTTTAGGCTGCAAAGCCATGCGGAAAAGGAACGGGGAGTTTAGGAGAAACATTTGTTTTTAAAACAGAAAGACTTTGCCCGTTGCAACAGGAAAACAATATGTGGAAATAGCAACTGAACAGGGACCCAGGCAAAACAGAGATTTTTGGAACCCAAAACCTTCACTCAGAACCTTCTGAAATCACAGCTTGTGTTATTTATATTACTTGTGTGATGGCACCGCCTTGGAGCACCTGTCCTGGGAGGGGATTTTGTGGTGTCAGGCGTCCTAGGCCAGCCCAAAGAGTGTGAGCCAATGGGTGAGGTCACCCTTAGGCAGCTCCTTCACAAAGGACAGAGGTCTAACAATTTAAACACCTCAAGTTTAGCAGCCCATGTATCCTCTAGGACAAGTTTATGTATATCTGACATAAGCAATCACCAACACCCAATGTTTTCCTCTCTGAACCGCCTGCCCTGCTCGCTCTCACTGTCTGCAGACACAACCTCCTCCAGACTTCTTCTACACCTGCCTTATCAGCTCAGGAATGCAATCCCAGAGACACAACCGTTCAGTTATTGGCCTGTCCTCCAGTTGTCTTCTTCACATTTCACTAAACACGTCACCTCGCATGTCAGCAATAAGGCAGACACCCAGCAGAGATAAGTCTTAAGCTGTCCCACAGCCACAGCTTCTCCTCAAAACACCACGAAAATATTTACACACTGCAGCACTAAAACAGAAAGGCAGAAGAGATAATGCAGTCGCTATCCCTGAGGCAGCAGAGAGGATTCTTCCTTTGCGAGCTCCCAGCCTCCAGAAGTGGATAATGCTCCTCAGTTTCATCCTAGCGTTCAGCTACCTACAGGCTTTGGGAATGGGGATTTGGGATTTTCCTGCTCTAGTTTAAGTATATTCCTTCCAGAGAGGTGCCTCTATTTGCAATGATCCGGAAATCCCAAGATTTCTGCAGCATTTATGAGCTCTGGCACATTTGGCTACTGCTCCAGGGCACACGCTAGGACAGATACAGCCCATATGGACCGATGGATCAGTGAGTCCAGTAACCACAAGGCTCTTGCCCTGCACACTAGGGCACACCTTGCCGTGCCCTTAACAGGCCCCAAAGACCTTTGAGGTGTGTTTTACATATCCAGGACTCAGCCCTAGTTTTAATTAAGCCCTTAATGACGTTTGGAAGGGTAGTGTGTAGAGCTGGGCAGGGTCCGTGCTCCTCGGGAGCTGCCTCTGCACGCCGCGGCAGCAGGAGGCCTGGCTGTCTCGGCTCCGCGCAGCTCTGAGTCACCATCGCACACGACTGCGTCACCATCGATGGTGCCACCGGGCACCTCGGGTCCCACCCTGTACATTAGATGCACTGGTGGGACTCCATGCAGCAAGTGTCACCTTCGTGACTGCTTCTGCACAGCAGGACTTAACCCTCTTACTCAGAGGGACAGCAAAAACACCTTTTTTTTTTCCAATACTGGGGTCATTTAAAGCAATCTTCACCCCCAGCCACTCATTCCACTGGTCCTCTGCATTGCACTGCTATAATTTTGTGTATGTTGGCAGAGAGAAGAGGTTCATGGAACCAGCTTGTAATTCTTCATCTGGGTGAGATAAACCTCCCGTCCGCAGCGCAGCTGCAGCAGTAGCTGTGTTAGCACAACCACAGTAGCTGTGTGCAAGAGAGAAGTATTTCCTACCGGCGAGGTAGCAGTTCAGGAGAGCGACACCCAAGTTCTGTTTCTGGGCACAGAAATGGGTCTACGGAGATTTGGATCTTCTTACCTCACTGCATAAGCCAGGAAGAAGCTGAGAGGTCATCGGCAAATCCTTCCGCCAGAGCAGGGATTGCTCGGCAGGCCTGGGCTTCCCAGCACCTTTAGGATGGCCACGTTCAAGAGTTATGGTGAAAGACACTAAATAAAAGAAGGAGAAGGAATTTTTGGTTACCTGACACTGAGATACCTAAGCCTGGCACATGCAATAGCCAGGACAGAACGGTGCAGAAGGGCAACTTTCACCTATTTCCGAGGGTGCTGTGAGCATCTTGGGATGCCCTGAGCAAGAGCCAGGAAGCCCTTAGTGCTCTGCTCCTTTCCCAGCCCGTTGGCCTCCTCCGGCGCATCCTGGCACGGCGCCCTTGGCATGAAACAGCCACGGAGCCAGATCCCAAAAGCCACGGCCAGGGACGATCAGGGCGCAGCCATTTAAGTCAGAGCAGTTCAAGTCAATTTTAATCACATTTGAAAATCAGCAAGCCGGAAACTTTGTTTGAGGTCACCGATTTTAATCTGTTTTTCTATTCGCCTCAAAGAGAGGGCGAGCCTCGACGACGGGCAGGGCTGAAGACGTGTTTATTTGCAGCTGAGTGCAGCTCAACACTACATTTTCTACTCTGGCTGTCAAGGGATGATGGAGAGGTGCGTTTGAGCAGCTCCCCAGCTCACACAAATTAGATAAACAGCAGCAGTGTCTTCGTGTGTGTTAAACAAAGCTCCCAGAAACAAAGTTGGGGAAGGGGGTATTTTTCTTTTTTGAATACAGGAAAACACCTGTGACAGAGAAAAGAAGAAAAACCAGAACGAGTTTCGTTTAGCACAAGCAGTGGCTCTAGCTACTGAAGTGTGTCAGCTGTTGGAATGAATAAGCAGCTTTTTGAGAGCAAAAATCCTTTCTGGGGATGATGTTAAATGCCGCAAAAGTCTTTCCCATTGAGTTAGCTTGCCTCATAATTTGATTACAAGGAGTCAAAGAGGAGGTGAAAAAAAAAGTAGGGGAAGGAATGAGAAAAAAAAAAAAAAGAAAAATCTATAAGGAATCGGGCAAGGAGAGCCACTTTTCACAAAAATACCTGAAACTCAACAGAAGCGATGCTGCTTCCTTGTAATGTGCCCAGACATCTGCCCCCCTCCTGCTCTGCTTTCCAGTGCCTCCAAACGTCATCAGTTGCTCACAGCTTTGATACTTAGTTTTACAGCACAGAAAGGACTTAAGGGTTTATTTAGCGATGTGAACACAGTCTGACTGAAGCTCTTTTGAGCACAAAGACCTGCACAAACAGTTACCTGTCTGAATTCCAGAAATTTCAGCTAGGAAGAAGCCAGCGAGGTGGCAGTGAGAGCCCGGCAGCCCCGGTGGGGAAGACAGCCGCGACGCTCAGGTCGCCTTGTGCTCGCAGCGACTCCACAGCAGGTCGCAGGCTGCTAAGAGAAACCAGAAAGAGGGGAAATATTTTCAGCGACTCGAGTGGAAACACATAAAACTGCAGTTCTGAGGAAGAAAAGTGTCTCCCTTGGACAAGCAACTAGCCACAGCTGAAGGGCACAAACCCACGAGCTGCTTCGGCAATTTTAAGCTTGGTTTGCTGCTTAGAGGCGAGGCCTCTAAGGAGTCAGTGTTGCTTAATGTCAGTCCATGTGGGAAAGACGACACAGGTAAGACAGATGGACAAACGGATGGATGGACAGGCAGATGCATGGATGGACAGGCAGATGGATGGATGGACAGATGGACAGGCAGATGGATGGATGGATGGATGGATGGATGGATGGACGGACGGACAGACAGGCAGACAGGCACATGGGCAGACAGGCAGATGCATGGATGGACAGACAGGCGGATGGATGGATGGATGGATGGACAGACGGACAGGCGGATGGCCTGTGGTGTCGCTGGCTTCCTGCTGAGCGCTTGTGGTTTAAGGGACAGAGATGCCCCCTTCCTTGGAAGCTGCAGAGCTCATTTTACAGACCCAGCTCCTTATTCTAAAAGGAAAAAACACCAAGATGCTGCAGTCGAGGTGATGAAGCAAAAACAGACCTGTGCGAGGCCTCTGCCCTGCTCCTCCCGTGACTCCCACAACATATTCAGCATTTGAGGTCTGATTTCCCATTCCCTGGCACCTGAGGCCCATGTTCTCCTCAGAGGACCCAGTACCACGCCGAGCGTGTTGCCAGCACCACCACATATACCAGCTTGACACCGGTGTTAAGCCCATCACAAGAAAGGGACATTAATGAGCAGGTAACGTTGCTCCATCTCCTTTTCAGACAGCAAAACCCTCCCCAAGCCCTAATTCAAGCCCTTGTGCTCTCAATCGGCCCCCTCATACTTGGCCAGAACAGCCAAATGAGACCAGGCGGGAAGAGATCGCCTCCAGGCCTCGCCTTCCCCCGTGCCGGGGACTTTTCCCCGCTCTTCGCCCGGGATCGCGCGCGGGCGGCGCCCGCAGCGCCCTGTTGCCACCTGGCGGCCTCACTCCCCTCAGGCCGCCTCAGGGAGCGGGCGGCAGGCAGCACCGGAAGCACCGCCCACCCGGCCGCGGGGGCTCCTGGGATTTGTGGTCCCCGCGCCGCCCTCCTGCCCGTGCCTGCGGCGCCGAGGGACTCCCTCTCCCAGCAGCCCTCGCGCCCGCCGCGCCACGCTGCTCCTCTGTCCGCGCGCGGGCTGCCGGGATGCGTAGTCCGCACGGGCGTGCTCAGCCAGCAGCGCAGCGGCACGGGGACTACGACTCCCAGCAGGCAGCGCGGCGCGGCCTCCTCCCCGCCCGGTGCCTCCTCCCCCGCCGCGCCGCGCCCGCCCCGCCACCCCCGGCGCTCCCGCCGCCGAGCTCCG
>NW_020454949.1:857557-961222 GCF_003342845.1 Nothoprocta perdicaria | reverse complement strand
AGGGGGCTGGGGGTCCCTGAGGGGGCTGGGGGTGCCATAGTGGGGGCACTGGGTGGAGGGCCCTGAGGGGTGCCTGGAGGTGCTGGGAGGTGTTGGGGGTGCCCTATGGGTGTCACTGGGGTGGGGGTCCCTAAGGAAACAGTGGGGGAATGGGAGTCCCTGAAGGGCTGGGGCCGCTGGGCTGGGGTCCCTCAGGGACTGGGGTCCCTGTGGGAGCCCTGGGGGTCCCCAAGGACGCAGCGTTGGGGCTCCCACRCAGGAGGGGACGCCCCGCGGAAGGAGGCGGCCGCGCCGGGAGCTGCCGTCGCGCGGGAAGGCGCCGCCGGAGCCCGCCGGGATGGCCCATCTGCGGGAATTCGCCAGCCAGGTGAGTGGGGACGCCCCGAAATCCCGCGGCGGCCGATGCAACAGCCGGCACATCGCGCCCCCCTCGCCGCTCCCGGGGATTCATCCCGCTGCCTCGCGCCTCCCTGAGCGCCCGGCGGGAATCGCTGTCTCCCCGGGCGCGTTTGGGAGAGGGAGGCTGCGATGCGGGCGGAGAAGCCGCGCTCGGCAGCGTCCGCAGGACACGTCGCGTGGGAGCGTTGGCGCGAGCAGACAGCGCCGGGGCGCTCGGCGCGGAGCGCGTCCGTGCGGAGCGCGTCCGTGCCGAGGGGGACGCGGGGCCCGTGGATGAGGCGCCGAGGACGTTTTCCTCGGCGACGCGCCGGGATGATGTCAGACGCGGGCCTGGGAGCTGAGCCGCGTTGCCGGCGTCGCCGAGCGTTGGCAGCCGCCACCGCTGGGTACCTCTCTCCCCAGCCGCGTTTTTGGGAGAGCTTTGGCTTTCCGTTCTGCTCCTAGGGGGAGAATGAAGCGCTAAAAGGCTCGGTGGTCTGAGGCGACGCTTTCCCCGAGCTTCCTCGGTGTGAAATGGGTTCGCGCCGCATCTGGGCTCACGGGCTGCCGTTCGCACGAGCTGTTTTCCCCCACGGATGGGGAATTAAATGCAAATATAGCGCCTGGATGAGTCAKAAACAGGGAGAGAAATGAAAGGAAGAGAGGACGCCRTCTGGTTAGCACTGGGAAAATGTGAAGTGGCCGAGTTCAGTAGCTACAGAGGAGGTTCCTCTTAAGCTCGTAGATAAGTAGGTAGGAGAGCGGAGCTGGAAGACGCTGATAAAGCCAAGGAAGATGATTGTGACCAGGGGAGTGTGGGGCTGATGGAATTGTTTGCAGCTGGATTTACATAAATACCGGGAAGCTGCGGGTTTAGTTGYAATGTGTGTTTTTTATGTGCAGCACCCACTGAGCCTGTCGGAGGGCTGTAGCCTCTTAGTGCATTCTATGTTATAGTGTGTTAGTGCATTATATGTTATCGTGTGTTGTCTGATTGGGTCACGCTGCGACTCTCCACCTGCTCCTGGAAGAGGAAGGCAGCTGCTTCCCGGCCCTTTACAGGAATGCTGGATGATCCCTGTGATCCCAGGGCTTGCCAGAGGGCAGGGGCACCTGTGGTGATGCTCCGCTCGCCTGACTCCCGGGAACCGCAGGGAGGAATTGTGCAAATGGAGAGAGCCCGGCCCCATGGGCGTCGAAGGCCTGGCCTAGCTTGGGTTCCCAGCGGCGCTGGATTAGCTTGGACAAATCCCTAAATGGCTTTGCCTTCCCTTCCGCTGCCCGGGCTGGTGGAGCCCGGGCTCTGCTCTCGCTCCGCGAGATGCGCTCGCTTTGCAGCTCTTAGCGCAGCGAGCCCGGCTCCGATTCCGGTTCTGCTCCTCGGAGGAAGCCTCTCGAATCCTCTGACTCAGTAACGTTGCGCTGCCTGGAAGCAAAAGAAAGCTCCTTGCGAAGCCCTTTCGCCACCACAGGTTGTGTTTGCGTTTCCAGGCGCTGCTCGCTGCAGGAACTCCCCTGCTTAGCTAGACCCAGACGGTTCAAAACCGTCTCGGGCCGATTCCTTTGGCCGTTTGGAAAATTCTGTAGTTAGAGGCACTGCTGTAGTTCCACATACATCTCTGGAGACACCAGACTCCTGGGTCAGCTGCTGTTTTTAAAGTAATGTGGCCTAGAGGGGCTTGACGCCCATTTTTTGACCCTCGAGTGGCACTTGTGCAGGGGATCAGGAAACATCGGGGCTGCTTGGCTGCGACTCGCCCGGAGCTTGTCCTTTTGGGTGCCTGGATCAGCCGGAGGCCCCTTTCTGCCACAGTCACCATCCTCGCCCTGTCTCCTGGTGCCCCTCGAGTCCAAACCCTCTTCCCCTGAGGCATCTCCAGCTTGGCCTCTCCCCACCAGCCTGTTTCGCAGCGTGTTTGCTCCCGGGGGAGCCCGTCTGGGTGTTTCCTGGGATATAGGGCGCCCCTGCCGCCTCTGGGGTTGGCACGTGTGTGCAGACCCGCCGGGCACAAAGCTGGGCCTTCCTCGCCCTGGCGTTCCCCRCGCTGGCCGCCCGGGTGGCTTAACCATCAGGCAGCTCCTCGGGCCGCGGGCTGCGCCCTGGTGTGAGGCGGGAATGCAGCGTTCCCGAGCAGCGTTCCYGCGCCGGGATAGAGCCTCGCGGTGCCGGGGGAGACGTGGCCTGGCCGCCTCCCGCCCGCTGCAGCTGCCTTCAAACTGATCCCTACGGAAGGCGGAAAACGCGAGGGCGCGGAGCCGCAGCAGAGCAGGGCCTCGGGGTGGGCAGCTGCGCGGGGAAAACGATCCCGGCTGCTGCCCTTGCTCTTCCACCTCACTCTTACACCGTTAGTTTTGGATGAGCAGCATCCCGGTTGATGTGCTTCTCTAGGAGGTGTTTTTTTAATTTATTTTAAATTTGTTTTTTATTTTGCACCGGGCTGTGCCAGTCAGAGACAGCTGTTCCAGAAGAGCGAGTCTGTGGATGGAGGGTCCATCCCACTCCTCTCATTCCTCTGGGATGGTGGGTCCCTATCCACCCCTATCCTGGGATGGAGGCTCCATGGGCCTGCACGTGGGCTCGGAAGAGCTCCTTGACGTCCTTCCTTCACAGCGTCTCTCCCCTTGCTGCTCTGCACGAGGGGCAGTGCGTACAAGTTGAAACCCAGGCAGTTCCGTCTCCATGTGAGGAGGAAGTTCCTTCCCGTGAGGGTGACAGAGCCCTGGGAGAGGCTGCCCAGAGAGGCTGTGGAGGCTCCTCTGGAGATCTTCCAAACCTGCCTGGCTCTGGGTGTCCCTGCTGGAGCAGGGGGGTTGGACTGGATGATCTCTAGAGGCGCCTTCCAACCTCAACCAGTCTGTGATTCTCTGCAGTCCCTGATTCCTTCCTCTCCCCAGCACTCCAGGGTGGACCCCGAGGAGCTGTTCACCAAGCTGGAGCGCATCGGCAAGGGATCCTTCGGYGAAGTGTACAAGGGCATCGACAACCGCACCAAGGAGGTGGTGGCCATCAAGATCATYGACCTGGAGGAGGCCGAGGATGAAATCGAGGACATTCAGCAGGAGATTACAGTGCTCAGCCAGTGTGATAGCCCCTACATCACCCGATACTACGGCTCCTACCTGAAGGTAGGAGATCCTGCTGTGTTAGTGTGGTTTTAATACAAGACTGAGCTTTAACACGCTCACACGGGGGAGTGGGAACCAGGGAAGAGCGTATTGAGGGTTGAAGGAGCAATAAAACAAGGGCCAGAGTCTTTGGAGGAGAGCTGGGACAAGTGGCATCTTTCTTCCACTGAGAGCAGGGTAGGGAATCCCTGGTGGAGGCCGTTGCCATTGAGCAGGAGCAGATCCCTGCACAGCTGCTGCTGGAGGTTTCATTGGGACTGGAGCGAAGCACTTCGGAGGCTTTAGGGATCCTGAGGATTCCCCATGTGTTTTTTCCAAGGCCATCGTGCCTTTTCTCAGCCTTCTAATGAAAACATCAACGAAGCTGCGGTTTCCTGCACCGCCTCCGTTATCTCTTATCAGAACTTTGCAAATCTCAGCCTGGGAATCCCTTTGGGGAGCGAGAGGGTGTTTTGCTGATGCACCTTTCAAGTTGGCAGCCTCGTTACCGAGATCAGAGGCTGAAAAGCTCCCCTGGTGCTTGAGAAGCTGGAGATGGGCTGGAGTGAAGTCGCAGCCCGCTCCTCTTCATGGGCTGCCCAGCCTGGGGCCCGTGGCAGCACTGAGCCTGCTCAGGTAAAGCTGGACTCCAAGAGCTCTTAACCTGTGTTCTTGCTTGCAGGGCACGAAACTGTGGATCATCATGGAGTACCTGGGAGGAGGTTCAGCCCTGGATTTGGTAAGTTCTTGGTAAGCTGGAGCCTAGATTTGGGGAACGTCGCTAAGCTGGACGCTCATTTGCTGCGTGCCCTGAAAGGTGCGGGGTGGATGTGTCTCCCAGGAGAGAGAAAGGAGCCAATGGACAGAAACACAAAGGCAGCGAGCTTTTTCTGAGCAGTTCGGGTCCGTATCTGGCCTAAAAGAACCAGAGATCTGTCCCCATTCAGGGCTTGCAGGGTTGCTTGGTGCCTCTGTAGCCCTGCTCTGTGAGCAGGCGTTTCCAAGTGCTTGGCAATACTAATGATGCCTAACCTCGGATTTTAGGGGAATGCAAATATGCATTCCCTGCAATATATGCWATACCAATGCAAAATAATCAAGGTTCATTTGGCGAAGGTTGTTTGTGCTGTGCTCTTCGGCGTGGATTATGCCTTTTCTCCTTGGGGTAATAAAGTGCTTTCCCAGAACAGTAATGAAGGGCCCGACGTGAAAGCTTCTGAGCCTGCACTGGCTTAGAGGAAGGGTGTTTTAGGGGCCTGTCATCAGCAGAAGTCATCTTGGTGTCAAAACATCAATTACTGCATTGGGAAGGCTGGACCTGTTTGCAGTAGAACTGATTAAAAGGAGAAAAGCTTTGATACTCTAATACCCTGTTACAGCAGAACCAGGGGGTAAAAATGCTCCCTGGGCTGTTGTGGCGCCTCACATGCAGCTTTGGGACGTTGGCAAAGAGGCTTGAGCAGGAGAAAATAAAGTATTTCCAGAGCAAAGCAAGAGACGAGTCACTGTGGGTGGAGCATGGTTTAAGTTGCGTGTGGTAGATGGGTACAGGAAGCTTTTAATAAGTGACAATCCCCCCAGATTTTTCCCATGCAAAGATCAGTGGAGTAACGCGTGGATGTGGAGCTTGTGGAGCAACACGTGCGTGGGGCAGCGAGCGCCCGACGCGCTCGACAAAGGGTTCCGCGTGCCGAGGTGGGGAGGCTGGGAATTCTCAGGCATCTCTTGCCCTTTAAGTCAACTTTCTGCCTTTTTGCAGCTAAAGCCTGGGCCTCTGGAAGAGACTTACATAGCTACTATCCTACGGGAAATCCTGAAGGGTCTGGACTACCTACACTCGGAGAGGAAGATCCACAGGGACATCAAAGGTGAGAGGGGAGAGCTCAGCCCTTCTTCTCATAAGGCATGTTCTGAGTGTGGCTTGAAGTATTGTACAGGTACAGTCTGAAGGCTGCCTCTCTTGGGTTACTTGTTTCTAAATCTGAAACGGTTGTTTTCACTGCAGCTCAGTTTGGGCTGGTTTTAGTCTAGGGGATGTCACGGAGAGCTCCCTTCTCTGGGTTTAGTTCCGTGCGGGTTGCGGCTGGGTCAGAAACCAGCGCGCTTAGACTTGTGTGTGTGAACAGCTGCCAACGTGCTGCTTTCGGAACAAGGAGATGTGAAACTGGCCGACTTCGGCGTGGCTGGGCAGCTGACAGACACCCAGATCAAGAGAAACACCTTTGTYGGGACGCCGTTCTGGATGGCGCCAGAGGTCATCAAACAGTCGGCTTATGACTTCAAGGTGAGCTGGGCGCAGGAGAAGGGTGCTCACTTAGTGCTGCTATCCGTTAAATAGTGCTGGGATTAACACAGAGGTTGGAGATGCCTGTTGCAAGAAGGATAGTGCCCTGTCATGGTGCGGTGTCTGTGGGCAAGTTTGTAAGATATTAAGTAARTGCCCTACCTGGTTTTATGTAATAGGCTCTTTAGGTCTGTCAAAACTTGTGTGCTTTCGTGTTGCAGAACTGCCCCTTGTTGTCCACTGCGGTCACTGTTCTTGCTCCTCTCTCAGGCAGACATCTGGTCCCTTGGAATCACAGCCATTGAACTAGCAAAGGGAGAGCCCCCGAACTCTGACTTGCATCCTATGAGGGTTCTCTTCCTCATCCCCAAAAATAACCCTCCGACGTTGGAAGGACATCACAGCAAGCCCTTCAAGGAGTTTGTGGAAGCCTGCCTCAACAAGGATCCCAGATTTGTGAGTATTGCTGTCTGCCCCGGAATTYGAGCAGTGCCTTGCAGAGGCCAGAGCTTCCTTAGGAAGGAATTAAGGACAGAGCCCTATGTGCCCTGTTTTCCGTATTTGCTCCAGAGGCCGACGGCTAAAGAGTTGCTAAAGCACAAGTTCATCACGCGCTACACCAAGAAAACCTCATTCCTCATGGAGCTCATCGACCGCTTCAAGCGCTGGAAGTCCGAGGGCCACGGGGAGGATTCCAGTTCTGGTGACTCTGACATGTACGTACACTGCGAGCGGGTCAGCGGGGTGCCAGGCTGCCACCACAGAGCTCTAGCTGTGCTGGCAGAGACTGGACTGACAATGACTCTGGGAGGYTGGCCATAAATAATGCCACAAATAAGCCTGACTCCTGACGGGACACTGTGCGGGGGGGATAGGGAAAGGCCTGGAGCCCTGTACTGATATGAAGATCACATGAGGGACAGCTTGTGAATATGGGAATGCTTTGCCTTGACCTCCCACTTTGGGTTTCCAGCGATGGAGACACAGAAGATGGAGACCAGGGTCCAATCTGGACGTTCCCACCAACTATTCGCCCCAACTCCTTGGGCAAGCTGCACAAAGGAATGGCCCTTCACGGTTCCCAGAAGGTCAGTTTGCCATTTGTTCCRTCAAAAACAGACTGAACTTAACACCAGCTTGAGGCTCTTAGGATARCCAGCAGTCACTCTTGTTCTATCTAAAATTGACCCTAGTCTGGTATCAAGAAGTAGCGGCCCAGAGTTGCCTCTTCCACCTCTGTGGGGTGCTGCGAACTGAGGCTTCTCTGAGCCCTGGTTGAGGTGCTTTGAAATTCAGCAGCTGAGTAGTTGGTGGGCCCTGGCAGCCCTTGCCCTGCTCCTAACTCAGGTGTGTGCTACTTTCCAGCCTAGTGAGCCCATCAAGAGGCAGCCGCGGTCACAGTGTCTCTCCACCCTTGTC
Organism: Nothoprocta perdicaria; assembly: GCF_003342845.1. NCBI lineage: Eukaryota > Metazoa > Chordata > Aves > Tinamiformes > Tinamidae > Nothoprocta > Nothoprocta perdicaria. The sequence goes on along the minus strand of NW_020454949.1, from coordinate 954,036 downwards.
CACCCGGTTTTTGGGGAGGTGAGTAGGACCTTCTCGCTGTCTGCAGTGGTCGGAGATGAGGAGGGAGACAGAGATTTGTGCTTGGGAAGGATTCGGAGGAGGGATGTGAGGTGARGTACCTAGCACATGGATCACACAGCATGATCAGAAAGGGATGGAGCTCCGGGAGCTCCCTCCTGAGCGCCGGGGTCCCGGCTGCCTTCGGGCGAGGGGGAGACACGGGACCAGCTGCTGCTCCTGGGGCCCCCAGCCTTGCTAGCGCCCGAGCCCCCCCAGCACTGCGGGAGCTCTGCTTGTGCGAGCCGGCCCRGGCTAAAGAAGTAGCTACATAGGACCTGAAAGCAGACAGAGGGAAAACAGGCTTGGAAATCCAGCCTGGCCTCATGTTCTGGGTGGAGATGAGGAGTTAATTTTCAAATCTACTGTTAATGGTGAGATAGTGCTAGCAGCGTGACAGTGAGACAGCCTCTCCAGCGTGGTGCCAGTGGGAGGGAGCTGCTGTAAAGCCCCCTGAGGAGCCCAGCTGCAGGAGGTGGCAGGCGGCACTCGCTCAGTGGCCGCATCCTGCTGGAAAGGGGCGCGAGGCCGGGCCTCCCTGCGGCGAGGCCAGCCCCCAGCGCCGCCTTTCTGACGCCTTGCAGCTGAAGGACAAGCACAAGCAGACCGGAGGCAACGTGGGAGCCATGGAGGAGCTGGAGAACGCCTTCAGCTTGGCCGAGGAGTCCTGCCCAGGCATCTCTGACAAACTCATAGCACACATGGTGGAGCGGGTGCAGAGGTGAGCGGCCCCCACGTTGGGAGCCATCTGAACCCGCAGCAGTGTTAGAGGTTGGTGCTGAGCAGTCCAGGCCCGCAAAACAGGAATACTGGTGAGGGCAACCAGGCTCCATACAGATATTCCCACCTACCAAGTCACTCCTAACCACTTTTCATCTAACAGAATCAGTTCATTCCGCCCTAGAAAGCCCTTTTGTACACTGAACAGTTGTTGTCACGTAGGGAAATGTTGCACTGCACAAGGATGCTGCTCCCCACCTCCGCCTCCCCCAGGACACCCTGGCTGTCCCACCACCCGAGCAGTGGCCGCGCTGCAGAACAGCACCTGATCACTCCTGGGCCAGGCAGGATCTGTTCCACTGCGAGGAACGTGCTTTAAAGCACTTCTTGCAAGCAGTTGCTTTGCTTACCCAGGATCAGGTAGCAGCTCCTTAATAATAAATGGCTGAAGGGGGATTATGCAGCATCACGAGGCTCCCTGCTGCTTGGCAGGTACTGCAGCAGACTGAGTTCTGCTGCCGTCACCCTGTTCAGTGAAATCTGTGTAGTGCAGACAGCAGCATCAGCTCCTGCTCATGAGTTTATCAGGCTTTAATTCAACACTGCTTCAGCTCCATCCCAGCGCCACTCTCAGCACTCGACCTGACTCTTGCCCTTTCCTTACTGGTCAAGAAACATTACTGGATACAGCAGCAACCAGTCGACCATTTCCTGCCCTTGTTCTTTCTTGCAGGTTTTCACACAGTCGGAACCACCTGACTTCTGCCCGCTGACACCCACATTCCCTGCTGCTGTTTTGAGGAGGGAAGAAAGGATTTTTCTTTTTCTGTTTWCTTTTTGTTTTTCTGGCTTCATAAGAGCTACACATGAACCCCGACCACCATCTGCTGTTGGATGTAACATGGTGTTACGGACTCCAGGACATTTCAGAGCCTTCATGTACACGTGTTTCCATGATAACCCAGGGTGGGGTTTGCAATGCAAGTACAATTTAGACCTTTTGCAGAGCCCGAGACGGGCGGTCTAATTGTTTTTACAATGTACTCGATGCCGTTTTTAATTGTTTCCCTCTGGCTGTATCCATTTTGGCTTGGTTTGGTTCACAGCTTCTTCTAGGTAAGTGCCGGGAGAGTGGCTTYGCAGTGAAAGCTCCGTTTTCAAAGGCACCTCTGATGGTGGGTTCAGCCTCCTGCCCTTCCCAAGGAGTGTCTGGGAGCGGTACCGCCACACGCTGCTTGTTCACCAGGATCCTTTGGACTCCTTCACATGCTGGGAAAGAAAAGCGTTCAGTGGCAGTGGGCTGAAACGTTGGAGCTTGTTGGGGGGGGGTCTCTGCTTGCTCCTCCTGTCACAGGAGGGTGGAGGCGCTGCCTGTGCTCCTCTCTTGGTGTCTTGGGCCTCAGCAAAGGCTGCCGTGGGGCAGYGCAAAGAGGTTGTGCTCTGGTCTGGAAGGGCTGAGGAGCAGATAAGGGTCCTCTCCTTGCTGCTTTCTGCAGCCCAGGGGGCCACATCAGTGGCTTTTGGTGGCCCTGGACTTTAAGTTGAGTGGCCACCCCATGGTGCTTGCACCAGTGTTGCAGAAGGGTTTAAAAAAAGGATGGGGGATAAGAAAACCAAAGGCACTGACAGGGCTTCAGTTCCTCAAAAGGCAATTTCACCTTTCCTAGAGGTTTTTGAGGCAAAAAAAAAAAGCCCCTGTCCTCTGCAAGAAGGTGAAAATCAGATGGGAAASAGCAGCAGTGTCTGGCTGTTGCAGTTTGGGTAGCAAATCTGCCCCAGGCCCCCATCCCCTTCCTCTCAACATTCCCACACCGKCTCTGCTTGCAGTTTGGGAGCTAAACTGAAGCCAGGGCTTTGCTCCAGGTGCTGCTAACGTCAGCAGGGAGATTAAAGTTGCTGCTGCATCAGYGAGTTGCAGCGGAGCCACCCCATGGCGCTTTGCTTTATCGGACTAGTTCCTCGAGCAGATCTTTAATTCAGGTTGATGATCTTAAATCTCTCCTCGAGAGGTCCAGGAAACCAGATGTAGGACGCTGACTCCTGGGCGCTCTAAGCGTAAGGAGGTTGCTGTTCAGTCGGCGCGAGTCGGAGACCCCCGAGGCTCCTCTGAATGACGCGGCTGCCCYGCGAGCCGCCGAGAGCTGCTCGGCGTTCCTGTTCTTCAAGCTAGGCCCCTTTGTGCGTGAGCAAGCTGAGACTTTCCTCTTTTTTGGTACTTGGATTCAGGTTTTAAGTGTTGTTGGGCTCAGAGGGAGCACCCGTTTCTGCCGTGCCGGGGTCCTACGGCCGCTGWAGTGTCCCGCTCCCCTTTACCTTGTGCTGTAAAAGCGCGGCCGGGCCAGAGCGGTTGTGGGGTGACACTTCCCTGGGAGCCGGGAGAGCTATCGGAGCCTGTATTTATGGAAAAAATAAACACAGAACAAGCCTGTTTCCATCCCCCCGGGAGAAGGTGTTAGCCCAGAGCGAGGACACTCACGGAGGTGGAAGGCAGAGGCTGCAGGTTGGCGGAAAGGTCCCTGCTGCTTTTTTTAAAGTTGTTGTTCATGACGGTAGCAAATTGTGTCAATAAGGTACCTTGTATTATTATTATTATTATTATTATTCACATGCACTGCAGTGTAATGAGTAAAGTTTTTAAAGGAAACAAGCCCCACAACCAACCTTCAGTATTCAAAGCAATGACGGTTTTAGCTTTTCGAAGTGTTGAAAGGGAACTGCCACTTTCAATAAAGTAACAGATCCAACGAGGTTTGTGTCAGTCGTCTTTACCAGGGCAGGGACGTTTGCTGGAGCTGCAGTCACGGGACCCTTCCTGTCTTCCCAACACAGCTCTGTGCTCTGCCGGCTGCTCCGGAAGGGAGGACAGCTCCTTCTTTGAGGAGCCATGCAGTACTTGCAGAGCTGCCTTCGTCTGAGCTTTCTCCCTTCCAGGGATGTGCTCTGCCACTGCTCCCTCAACAGCTTCTCAGAGAAAGATGAGTGCGTGTGTCATTTAAAAAGAAAAATCCCCCAAAAAGCATATTCAGAGGCCCCCCACCTCRTAAATCAGCTGCCAAGTACTGCATGGCTCCTCAAAGAAGGAGCTGTCCTCCCCCCTAGGATCACATCTAGGACTAGAGGAAACAGCCACAAACTGAAGCATCTGAAGTTCCACAGGAACTTAAGAAAACATTTCTTAACAGTGAGGGTGACATCTAGTCCAATGCTCCTGYTCCAGCAGGGACACCTAGAGCAGAGGGTGGCATCCAGAYGTGTTTGGGAGATCTCCAGAGAAGGAGACTCCACAACCTCCCTGGGCAGCCTGTTCCAGGGCTCTGGAAAGCCTCACAGGAAAGAAATTCTTCCTCACAGGGAGATGGGACTGCCTGGATTTCAACTTGTACCCATTRCACCCCTTGTCCTGTCACTGGCCACCACCARTAAGAGTCTGGCCCCATCCCCTTTACATTCTCCYGAGTTATTTACACATATTGATCAGATCTCTCAGTCTTGTCTCCTCCAGGCCAAACAGGCCCAGCTCACTTAAGTCTTTCCTCAGATGACAGATGCTCCAGTCCCTTAGTCATCTTTGGCACTCTACACTGGACCCAAACCCTGCAAAGTCCCAACAAAGGATAAATTTTGACCTCCTAAACCCTGACGTGGGATTTCGTGGAAGAACTAATCTATCCTTGGCATCTTCATTGCTTTGAAAGCTTGCCAGGGTGAGAGGTAAGCGGTTTTGCCAGTAGTAATGAAGCTTCTGGCTCACAGGAGGCTCCTGCATCTTCAATGTACATGCGTTTCAGCTTTACTTTCTCCACTTAAGTTTTGCTGCCTCCTTGGGTTTTGGGTCAGGAGCACCAGGGGGTTCCTCCTTCCAGGCACTCCCCTCAAGCCAGGGAGCTCACAYGGCTTCAAGGTAGGAAATACCTAGATGAAGGTTAAGGGCTTAAGCTGCTCAAACTAAAGGATCATCCACTAAGCGACCTAAAAATAAGAGAAGACTCCGCTCCTTTCCTCTCCGCTTCAGTCGGAGCGACAACGGCATCACCCTGCYACGGAGGTGAGGTAAATACGGGGCAGGTTTTCGCACAGTTTGTGCATTAGCAGTAGGAAGGCTCAGCAGTAACGTACTATTCACCTTCAGGGGGGCTCCTGCCATCATTTTTCTAGCTGTCCTAAGGGCCTGTTTGGCCCCAGACGCAGGACGGGGCTGCGGGGCTTGCTGAATCTCAGCTTGCCCCCTGTTCTGTGTCACTCACACTTCAGTAAAGGCGCAGGCCGTCTGCTCCTCTGCCACTTCCCTTGGGCTTGGCGGTGCCTGTCTGCTGCAGGTGGAGCAGAGCTGAGACTGAGATTAGAACGATAACCTTGGAAAAACACTTTATTCAATACACCTACGCAGGGTAAAAATGTCTTAGGGTAGTAGAGCTTTCCAGAGTCAGGATTTAAGTCMATGCAGTCAATGCCTGGGGCTAAGGAGGGGGCAGAGATTTGGTCAGAGGCCACCCCCTTGCTGAGGAAATCCTGCTCTTTCGCTCCGGACCTTGTTACTTGAGTCCTTCCTTGCAGGAGAGCAGCAAAGGGCTGCCAGGGCCTGGGAGAGTCCTCATTAAAGAGGAAAACCCTCCTGGGAAAAGACTTTGGGATGTCGCCCTCACCAAGCAGTGTGTGTGGGCGGGTATCATCTAGAAAAACAGCTGACCTGAAAAATCCATTAATAAGGAGCATGAAAGCTCCAAGCTCGGACGAAACTCAACGCTTCCATGAAGATTCCACCCGCCCTCCCTTGCCCACCRCAACTGAGGAGGTGGAATAAGAGGCTGAGAGTGTTTTATAGCAAGAAGCTATTTACTTTCAAGAGYCATGTTCAACTAGGTGATAACATACGTCCTCAATTCACAGTCACACACCCTACAACAGTTGATTAAAAAAAAAAAAAGAAAAAGATGATGCTAATAAATTAAGTACATTTAACTTACACTGGACAATGGTCATTGAGAGTGGTAGTGGAGACTGGATCTGCTGTCGCTCTTCTCCATGAAGCAAAAGGCAGGTGAAGGGTCTGGAAATCTCTCTGGACTCCATTGCCTGCAATCCTCATTCTTTTCCATGCAGGACGTATTTAGCCCACAGCCCAACACAGCCTAGGAGCCTGCATCCACTCGCCTCTCTCCTTTCCCCTTCCCCAGGATCTTGCCGTTCTTCCATCCTCACAACATACAGCACTTCCATTTTTCTTTCCTTACACAAGTTCATAGTTTCCTCTCCTAGTACAYACAGTTTTCTACCTACAAGATAAACGGAGTCCCTAGAGTCCACCGAAACCAAGCCCAACAGCATTTTGTGGCACTTAGCTTGTGGCAACCACCTTGACCAAAACAGAACAAACAGCAAGCACTTCAGAGTTGATACAGAGGTTTAATAGAGTCCACAGACACTAATGCTCCAGCTAGAATCCAGTGACTTTTACACCTTCATGTGAAATGAAAGATAGGGCTGTCCCATATTTCAAAGTAACAACAGGGATTTTAAAAGTCTTTAAGTGACACAGAAGCACAAGCGACAGTGACTTTCAGAGGAGCTTGTCCTCCCATACTGCTTAAACAACCTGAAAACATCACCCCCAGAAGGGTGGACAGAGCATTTRCCAGCCCCTGCCTTAAGTAACACCTGTTACAGGATGAAGAGACATTGGAGCCGTAATATGAGAACAGCAGGTGACCTTCTCAGCATGCAACTTAGCGGACTTCTAAGGAAAAAACCATGCACCCTACCTGGACTGACCCACAGTCCTGGCACCTCAACAGCCTAGAGGTTCCGGCTTCCCCCTTCCCCTACAAAATTGCTGCCATAACAGCTTCCAAAGAGCAGAATTGTTCTGCAGTTTCTGGTCAAAATTAACTGAGTTAAAGCAAATATATCTGCGGACCCCATTAGTCTAAAGAGACTGCGGCAGCAGGTCGACAGTAAGAGCAGTGAGTGAGACAGCAGCTCTTAGCTCAGGGGAAGGGACCTCCTGGGAGCCAGCGAGCCTGACAGCAGCGCCCACAAGCCAAACACACCACTGGCAATTGCTGGCTTGTCTCTCGTACATGCTGGCCACCCAGTCACAACGTAGAAAGAGGTGTTGGTTGCCTTCAGGACAGGCAGGGGTGCAGGCTTGGTACAAAACACCTTCCACCAAGTGTTGCACGCCGCTGTTGTTAGCTGCTCCCTAGGTAGGTTCAGCTGGAGCAGACCTGACCCTCTTCCACACTGTGCAGTCCGTAACAGCCTCGCTCTCACTTTCCAGACAGGGAGGAAAGGAGCATCCTGGTTCTTTGCTTTAGCKGCTCCAGGGACTCCTGTTTCCACCCACCTCTTTTACTCTGGATTATAGCAGAGATCCAGCTCTGCCTCCCTTCAGTCTGTGTGACTCCCCTTCTCATCTTTAGGAAGCAGCAGGTTCGATCTTGCAGGAGAGTTGGTAGCTCTCTTGATCACCTCCATCCACCTAGCAAGGAAGACATAACAGGACATTAGGATGCTCAACCCCTTGCTCACTGTCACCTCAAATGACAGCGGATTGCACTACTTTGACTGGATTGCATTAYGTTGAGCAGGCATCACAGAACATTTTCTAACTCTTTTTAAAAAGTCTTTTAGGAAATTAATCACTCTGTGTTAGTAAGTTAATTCTTCATATGAATAGAAATAAACGAGGGAAAAGACTGGAGCAATTAGAACATATACAATAGATTGCATCAGGAAAAGCTTCTGGGCTCTAACAGATGGTCTCTTTTAGCAACATTTCTATTCCTCAAGAGTTCAGGCAACTTGTGGGCACGTGAACTGGTTCTCCCATTTCAACTGACTACAGGAACATGGAAAACTACCACCACAAGACACTTCAGACACTCSATGTTCCTTATATCAAGCTGAAGTGTTTCACCAACTTCATCATGTTCTGGATATCTGGTATTTTCAGGTTTCTTGAGTGTTTTCCCAAGAACTGGAAGTGCCAAGACAAAAAGTAAATAAATAAATAAATAAAAGGAATAGGAAGTGTTTGAGCTGTTCAGCCTGAAGAAGAGAAGGGTGAGGGGGGCTCTGATAAGTGTATACAAATAYCTCAAGGGAGGGAGCGAGGAGGTTGGTGCGACCTTTTCTCAATGGTGGCCACTGACAGAACTAGAGGAAACAGCCACCAAGGGAAGCACCAAATGTTCCACAGGAACTTAAGGGAAAAAATCTTGTCAGTGAGGGTGACAGAGTCCTGGAACAGGCTGCCAAGAGAGGYTGTGGAATCTTCTTCTCAGGAGATCTTCAAAACTTGCTCGGACCCAGCCCCGTGCCATCTGCTCTAGGTGATTCTGCATGTGCAGGGGGTTGGACTAGATGATCTCCCAAGATCCCTTCCAATTTTAATGATTCTATGATTCTTTGTTAAACTAAAGGCCAGAGAAGACCCAAGTTATGTTTCTAAAGAAAAGAGTCAGCAATGGAATGGGAGCTAAGTGGACAAATCTATTTTCTTCCTTTCTTTCTAAGGGACAATCCAAAAAATTGTATCAAGTTGCACTTCCTGCTCTTACAGACTGATTTTTATTGCATTAAACCTAGTTTAAAATGGAACAAATACACTAAAGAGCAAAGCCACCTGTCCAAAGAACAATCTACAGTGCTTTGAACTCCAGACTATTAGTGTCTATTAGTGTGCACTGTCATCWCTTCTAACTGTTGCCAGCCTATCCTCTCAAGTCATATGGGCTGCTTTTCTTACAGTAAATTATGCAAAAGATTCTCAACTCTTGCTAATATGGAAAAAAAAACAGAGTGACAATGAAAAAATTAAATTCTGTGATTTCACAGAACCACAGAACGGTGGTGGTTGGAAGGGACCTCTAGAGATCATCTMTTTCAACCCCCTGCTCCAGAGGGGCTCCCAGGGCACGGGGTGGCAGCCAGGCATTTTTTCCCTGGTAGTTGATCTGCACGTTGCTCAGTAACATATAATATACTAATGTGTGATGCTCTCCCAAGGGAGGGAGTGAACACGCAGAGACTTCTCAGTAACAAAGCACTCCAAAACTGTACATGGTCCGTTACAAATCCTATTCATTCAGCACCAYGTTTTGGAGCTAGAAAACTGATTTCCTAGAGCTACCTACAGGGCTGAGCATCTCACAGCTACTTCCCAGCTCCAAGGGAGCTCTGCCCTCCTGAGACGCTACTGAGCCTACAGCTCTAGCTGTAATCACCAGCTTTTCCTTTGCAAGGAGGAAGGGTCTGGCGGAGGAGGGATCTGCAAACGTTATGGGTGCAAAAAGGGAACTTTCTCACTGGGAACATGCTGCGTCTTCTGGAAGGACACTTGGATGGCAGTCAGGAGCTCTAAGTACCCTAACTTTAGACTCCTAGTTAATGAACTAACAGCATGGTGTATTCTGAGACAGAAAAGAAATCAGGAAATTACCTCTCAAAGGTATATTTGCTCTCAGCCCTGAAGAAGTACACGTGAGACTTGAACTGYAGCTTGAAGACGTAATCCTTCTGAATGCCGTCTGCCTCCACAGGGGAGCTGACCACGTAGCCAAGGAGCGGGAGACTGGCCAGCGGGAAATCGTCCTGGAAGAGCCCAAGGACACAGGTCTTAGCATGAGGCACCCGCCGTGGCTCCAAGGCAGCCAGACTGAGCGTTGCCTCTTTGGCTTAAGACTTAAGACGGTCTTAGTATTTTATTGGGTTACTGAAAAGGCACTGTTTCTCACTCTCCTTCAAGARTTGAAGAGTTGGCACCCTGAAGTGGCCTCTTTGGGCTCCTGGTCACCTTTGCCTACCTGGTGCGTTTTGTAGAAGAACAAGCAGAAGTTGGTGAAGACGACCCACAGTTTCTGCCAGCCATTGCTGTTCTTGAACTTCCGTAGCAAATATCCCGAGAGCTGATTCTGGGAGGGAAGGAGAGGAAACCTCCCGTGAGATCACAGCTTGCTTTTCCTTGAGGAAACCGTGGATAAAACCTCCAAAGCTCCCGCATAGCAGCTCTTGCCCTGTGCTCCCAAAGGCCTCTTAGATATTTCATATGGGAACAGAATGACTTTGTATCTTCAGTTCACTAATTCTACCCAAGTAAATCTCGTCTCTTTGCCCACTAAGTGTTTTCTCTCCATAAGAGAAACTTCTCTTACTCCATGTTTAAGTGTTTGCTGTAACTCAGAGTCACTCAAGATAATACAAAGGAGAGAGCTGCACCCATTCTTCCCCCAGCTGTCTCTGGACTGATGAATCCTTTGCAGCCTACAGTCAAGAAAACCCACTCAGAAAAGCACCAGCCACAAAGGCACTTATCCCCCCATTTCCCTTTTTCTACTCTCCAAAATAATAATAATAAAAAATAACAAAGCAGAGGGGAAAACGGACTGGTAACGGAGGCTGGAGTGACGGACAAGGACGCAGCAGCTAYGCGAAGCCAAGCGGGCCGCAGGAAAGCGCTGCGCGGGTTAAACACGCTGAGCTTTGGCGTGGCAGGATAAAACCTACGGCACGGGACAAAAGCAAGGGCAGTTGAGAATTAAAGAYGGAAGAAATGGTGGAAAACCATGAAAAACCATTTGGGAAAGCAGAAATAGGAGGGAATCCTGCACTGAGGAACCGTTAAGGCTCTGTTGGTGGATGGTTCGGATGCTTCACGCTAGTACAACTTCTGGGGTTTGCTATGGAATTATGGAGTAAGTGGTAAATTTTGTTGGGAATCCCCTGGTTCCTCCCACCAGTGGTGAATTTGGGGTGTTTTTTTACCTGAATCATGCACAGGTAATCAGACAGGGAAAGGCTCTGGTTCCGGTACCAGCAAACATGGGTGATTGTGTTGGGCCGTTGGGCCTGGCCCAGCAAATAGCGAGGAGGAAGCTCTGGAGAAACAGCAAGAGAGCAGAAAACTGAGCGGAGAAAAGGGGGAGAAAAAGAGAGAGARAAAAAAAAACAGACATTAGGATAAAAGAAGCAAGACATGAGAAAAGCATCTGTTAAAGGAAAAYGGATTGTGAGGGGGAAAAAATGGAGGTGTTAGAACATGAAGCAGATGAAAACAAGAGGGTGGCACAAGAACCGGCCTGTTGAACCCCAGAGCCTGCAGCACGCTGGTCTCCTCATCCGGACAGGACACGGCAAAGCGGTGCCTTTTGCCAGGCTATCATCCTGGGAAGGAAGGCTGCACCCCAGGAACTGTCTTCTTTGCTGGCTAAAATGTACAACTTCTGGACACGAAGCCAGCGGACCCTGTCTACAGGAAAATTGACCCRGCGAGCTGATTCATGCTACATGCAGCCCGACAACACAGAGGCTTCAGCGCCCGGCTTTTAGCTCCTACCATTGCACCAAAAAGAGGGGCGAGGGCGTCTGGAAGGTGCAAATACACAGGGCAGCACCTGAACTATCAGCGTTTTCCTAGTGAGCAACCTCCTCTTTCTCTTCAGGGTATTCTGGTACATCCCTGCTTGTGGAGGCCCCTGGGATGGTGGCCTCCAGGAGGGTGTCCTGCAGAACAGCCACTGAAAGGGAAGGTGGGCGCCAGTTCCCTGGTCTCCATTGAGGAATCTGGAATTTACGGTCTTGATACGTGCAGGATTTGGTACAGGAAGGCGCCCTCAGCGTAGGTGCTGCACGGACCGCGAGGCAGAGCAGCAGCACCCAAGGCAGCAGCCATGCAAAGAGCAGCCAGCCCGAAGGAGTTTGGTCCTAGGGATCTCCAGGTGTTTCGCTTGGCCAATTCCCTCTTYCGGAGGATCTGCGGAAGCAGAGCCCTGCCGCGGGAGCGTGGACGCACGGACATGCACAGCGACGGGCCAACATGCAGAACACGGAGCCGAGGGCGACGGGAGGCTGCGGCAGCGCAGCCGGACAGGGAGAGACCCGTGAGCGCTGCGCCCCGCGGGGTACCTCGACGGCCACACTGTGGTCGCTCATGGAGACGCTGGTGTTGCGGTACCAGCACACGTGCATGGTTGTGTTGGCCCGGTGGTGGCTCTGCCTGTCCAAGGAGCTACGGGAAGAGTGAGTGTCATCTTCGGACTCCTGCTCTAGGGAGACCTCATCAGAGGATCCTGGGGGAGGAGAATTCAGCAGCTGTTTAAGAATGGTGTGAGACAAGGACAGCGAGAAAAGCAGGAACGCCTCAAACTGCTGGTGTTTGTCTGCTAGGAGCCAGCTTGAAAACGAATCTGTCTGAACTTGTCACTCAGCTCAGCTTCGGGTTGCTGACTCAGTATTGCATAATTTTGTTATTTAATCTTAATAGGAGAAAAGCATTTTACAGCACSCAGGCAGGGGCTGAAGGGAGATTCCCTTCTTAGCGAGGAACTGGAAAAATTGCTCTAAGGAGGGATATTATATGTGGTTCTTCATATCCATGCCAACATCGGAGACAGGCACAAGACTGCTGGGCTACAGAAATGACTGCAAAGATAACTTTTCTGGGAYGAAATCATATTACATTGCTAAATGGGGAAGAGAAGTAGGTAAGTGATAAATGAGAACCCAATAAAACTAACTGTTCTRCAGCTGAAGGATCTCTGTCGGCTTTAACCTACCAGAAACATCAGGCTAGGAAGAYGAGCATATTTATTCCAAATAAAAGAGGACAAGAGCTCTCCTTCACTGTAAGAATGATAACATACAGCATTTATGTCATCAACTTTCCAACAAGAAAACAAAAAAAGGGGACATCTCAGCTCACTCTGTTCAAGAAGGCAAGAAGCGCTACTCACTGTTGGAACGGTTGCATACGGAGTTTTCCAGAAGCATCTCAGACTTCTCTGTGGATTTCTTGGCCATTTCGATTGCCACATTTAGGTCTTCCATCCACTTGCCCATCTCCAGGCGGGTACTGCAACACAAAACAGGACAAATGTCACCTCCCTGGACCCAAAATGTCATCACAGAGCTGCATTTCTCCAGGAAGGCAAAACTCCCAGCCCAATACAAAAAGCCATCCTTTTCCACTCAGAAAAGATATCAGAATTCCTAGGAAATGTGATTAATAGTAGCCTTCCTGATATGAAATGAGTTTTCTATCACTTTCCCTGCCATTTTCAAGCCACCTGAGAAAAGTTTAACATAGCCACTTAAAAACCTTGGGCTGAATAGGAAAGAGAAAAAAAAGACTATGTGAAATCTCCCATTTGTCCTCAGAAGAGKAACTACCCAGCGTGGATCATCTCTGTTCCTCACACAGAGCAAAGCTCTTCATTTAAAGGGTTTCAGAGCTACTTCAAATCCATAATTACCCTTCCACGCTAACAAGAGCCCTTTGGAGATGCAGGATGATGACCCTGGAAAGGACGATTCAGAGGATGAAAGGCACCCTGAACCCAGCTTTCCAAGGAGATACATGATTTATCTTCCATCTCAAGCAATTGCAACACAGGCTGCAGGAAGATGAGGGTTTATTTCAGCCCATACAGACCCCTGCACAGGTTGCACAGCTGCGACCTCAAGTCTTGGTGTTCCCATTCCCATGGGAATGCAACAGCACCAGGTTTCTCCATCCAGAAGCAAACACAGGCTCGACATTTCTTCTTCTCCTCCTGCTTCATTCCCTGCCTGCATAGGTTTTCTTTAAAGTGTTATATATGTTTCCATGGAGTATTTGATGGGGCATTTTGTTGTAACCACCTTTTTTTTGCAGTAGCTCAAATTCCAGACAGTTTTCCATTTAGACCGTGCTTGGCGTTTGCAGTCTAAGTCAAGCTGTACTTTTTTTTCTGATAGGTAGGGAGTCAAAGGTAAAAAATCCCTTTGAACTATTTCCAAGTTATGACAACCTAAAAAGAAATATATTTACTTTCCAAATTTAAGACCATTTCAGGCACTTTTTGGCTCAACAGTTGCCTGGAAATGGTTGACCTTAAAAAYATGTGACATTCTGAGGTGCCAGACAGGAATAGGAAAAACAAATAAATAAATTTAAAAAAGCAAGCTTTGCTTGATGAATATGTGAGCACACAGAGCACTGGCTGCTACGCCACCACTACCTACCTGGCTTGATAAATGTTCAATAATAGTTATTTTTTGAGAACAGGAGCTAGTAACTAGGAGAAACAAACACTACAAAATCAAAAACTGAGATTTACTGACCCAGTTCTGCATTCCCCACAGAAATAACTCTGACTGCTTTCTAGGGAAACTGTAGGTGTTGAAAGCCACCTGAAGTTGAACCTGAGAGCCTTGGTGGAGGGATAACCCCTCACCCTAAACTATGTGTCTAGGGAAAGCTTACACTGAAAAGAAACTGGCTTGCTCTCCAAGCTAAGCTTTAATTATTCTCTCCCCTCGCAGCTTCCTTCATGAGACCTATCCAGGGACTGCCCCCTCTTTACATCAATTTGGATTTCTGGGTTTCAGTTCTTTTTGGTTCTCTACGAGTTGCACATTTAGATTTTAGTTTGTCTCCTGCTTTGTAGCAGTTGCTTTGTGGGAATGACACCAACAGCTCAGCCGACCAGGAAAAAATATAATGGCAACCATACTGCTGCCAATGTCCATTTAATGATCTACTGTTTGCTTATCAAGTTACTCCTTCCTGAAAAACAATATTGATAAAAGAATTGGGAAGTGTGATGTATTTGTTTTAAAGCTGCCCTTTCTGGGAAACCCATGAGATACCATCCTRGCTCTGCACTAAGTCATCAAACTTTAACTCTTTGGAGTAGCACATATTAACCACAAGCAATTAAGGAAAATTAACAGTACCTTGCTGCCACTACTATGGTTTTCTGTGCTGAATAGATTGTGAAGCAGTGTGGGACAGCCCATTCGTTCTCACTCTCCTCTACCTGTGGAAAAAGCAAAGGGTTTTCTCGTCACTGCTCAGTGACTGATAAATCCTCAAAACTCCTTTYTGGGGCTGAGTAGGACTTTTGGTCGCAAGACGACTACAACACAGTTGCAGAAAGTGCAAAACAGCTACTGTTTAATAAATACTGCCTAATTGCAGTCTATTTTGGCTCTACATGGAAATCTGCATTGTTCTTCTAATGGCACATCTGCAGCTGCACGGTGCCACATCCAACAGGACCAAAGAAGGGGGATTCTGAGCAGGACGGAACTCATTACTTACCGGGGGGTCAAGCACTATCAGCTGCAAATCAAACACAGAAAGAACAGTTGCATTAGAACATGCAGGGAGGGATGCAGCAGGGATTGATTTTATGCTAAGAGGCAGGGAAAAAACAGCAGGATAAATYCATATTCTCAGATTGGCCTTTCACAGCAACAACTCGTCAAACAGGGGCGTTCCAGATGTTTCGCTGACAAGAGGGAACGAACAGGTTTACTCCCAAGGACAGCTCTGTGTTTAGCACATAGGCTAAGGCACTCTGGAGGTCCAAGTCCACAATCAGCAGCACCAGAGGCCACAGTGATGGCAAAGCTGCTTTGACTCGCACTGCAGCAGGTTGCTGCTTTGGTCATCACAGCCCTGAAGAAATAAATTTCTCAACCTGATGCAAAGTTGTTTCTTTAACACGGTGATGCAATTTGAAGCCACTTACCAACATGCCATGCAGAGGAAGATGCCCGTGAATTTTGAATTGATTTGTCCCTGTAACACCTTTGCTTGTGTAGAGCAACATATCTGAGAACTGAAAAATGAAGAGAGGTACAATGAATACTCTCCAGATCATAGTTAGTGCCAAGTATTTTTTTGACATCTTTATAAAAACTAGTGTTTGGAAAGACACCTGCCTTCCATCCGTTTGGCTACTTCCCTTAAAAGTAATTGTGTTTATATAACACAGGCAATTAACTTCAAAAATTCTGTTAAACATGCCAAGAAAGAAACAACCTGAATGGGCTGCTTTATCACAGCCCCTGCTGCATATAAGAAAATCCTAACATGAAAACAGTTTCATGGCAGCTTTATCTTGAATACTTTAGGTTTATGAAAAGTAGAAGCAGCACCTACCAGAAAGAACATCCGTTGCTGTAAACCTTTCTTAGTGAGCTTGTACAAGCAGCCTTCCCGGATAAACTCCTGCAGAAAACAAAACAAAAAAAAAAGAGTCAGACAAAGCTCCATCTCTCCCAAACGCACAGAATTTGGATGCTCCCACGCTCAGCAATAATTGCTAAAAATTTTGCTAAAGGCCAAGTTATGCCTTTGCTTCAGGTCTCCATGAAATCTCCATCCACAAGAACAGATCACAACAGAAGGAGATAAGCAGAGCTGGTAGCACACCTCCTATTGCATGCGTGATATGCTGTGTCCCACACAAACAGTGAGCCAAGCATCCCTTTCGATCCAGTGGCTGCTGTACCACAAACAGGAAACTGCACCCATGGTCTAAACAGTAGGATTTTTGTCCTAGTTCCCTATAGGAACATCATGAAAAGGTAAATGTGACTAATTTATAAAGTCAACTATCATGCAAAGCCTTCATATCATTCCATAAAATATACAGTGAAAGGTCGTGACTGTAGACACATTGTTGAAATGAACTTCCTTGGAAATAAAGGAAATAATAATAATAGTAATAATAAAAAGGCTCTAAAAATTAAGCAATGTTACTTACCCTACCAGGTGCTGTGAGATTATCAATACCAATTAAGTCATGCTGCAGCTCTGTCAGCTTCTGGAAATTCTCCAAGCGGATCAGGCTGTGCTGGAGTTGAGACGTCATCTCCGTGACTTCCTTCAGCGCATCTGAAAGCAAAACAGCACTAACAAGATCAACACAGAGCACATGAAACCCAAGCTGCAAATTTTGTCATAAAARCATAACTAAACACTGCTCGAATTAAGTTGCCACTTGGAAATTAAGCTGTAGCTACTCCTGTCAGCTTTCTGCTTTTCTGGTTGGTATTTTCCTTKTTCTTTCTTTTCTCRGGATGTTAAAATCACAGCATTCATTTAGCAGCAGGATTTGAGTCAGAAAGATGAATTACACATGGAAATCAAACTCCAAATGGAGAAAAAGGGGGTTTATATTGAATTTGTAGAGGCAACACTTGCTGTCTGCCACTGGATGAGAACGTGCAGACTGTGGCACTTGCTCAGGAACAGGTTTCTGCGGAGCGCTCACTCACTCCGGCAATCCGCGTAGTCCCGGTGCTCGGTCGTGTAGTGCTTGCAAAGTCTCCCCAGGATCAGCTTGTAGTGCATCAGCCTCTGGATGGGTTTGAGCAGAAACGTGTTGAGCGGCAGGTAGCAAACTTTCTGCAGCTCAAACTCCTTGTAAACCATTTCCAGTTTCTTTAGGCGCTTCGTTGCTTTCTCCAGTTCGGTCAGGACCTCATCGTGCTTCTGCAAGTAACTGGTAAACTCCTGTTCAACCACATAAAACATTACTAGTTACATAAAAAATTCAATCTCACAAAAATTACTAAAATGGTCTTTAATAGATTTCATAGCGAATACAACAACAAAAAGATCTGCATTCCTCTTTACGTGGTACTAATCATGATTATAATCCAAGACTGCACATGTGTCTAAATGCAACACCAACATCACTGAGTGTTTTTATTGCTTCATCAAAAAGCACTACTATAAAAAACGTATTTGCCCAGTTGTTCTCTTCACTTTATATTGTGGCAGAACAAGTTAATAATGGCGAAGTTTTAAATAAATTAAATAGAAGCAAAGTCTCCGTATTTCCCTGTTTTTATATTTCTTTTCTATGGTTTTGTATTTCTTTTCAAACCATTGGCTGTAGTGCATTAGTTATTCAGTCATTGCAGCACAATTTTAACTGTCTCATGAAGCAGTTTACCAAATAAAAGTGACTGCGTTTCAGGACAAGCTACTCTGCAGTTAAAAAAATACTTGAATTTTGGAATTTAACCACCTTGCAGAAAAATATCTGTGTTGAAGAGAGTTGTGCCAGTAGGGGAAGACAGTKAGACTAATTAAACTAATTTTTCTTTGTCAGCTCATCAGTAACCAATAAATATGAAGCCTTTTGTCAATGTAAAKGCAGGAGGTAAACTGGGCAACACTGGTACACAGACTTGTTGTACATATTCTATGATGTTTTAACTTTTAATTGGTTTAGAACAACAATTGCCTGTAAGACACTTCAAGCTAAGTGAAAAACATTGAAGCTCAAACTACCACCCTCAAAAACTGGAAAAAAAAGATCCATAACCCTGAAATTTCATTACTCCCATCTTTACCTACCTTTAGGGTACGCATATTCCTGAGCATGACATCTCCAATTCGTTGATAATCTCCTTTAACCTGAGCACTGGATCTTCCTTCCCTGAAAAGCATATAAAAGCATTTAATTGTATCTAACCATCTAGTTTGTCCTCTCCAGAGCAGAAAGCTCAGAGGTAGAATAGTCAGGTAAGAGTAAATAATTCACTTCACTAATGCAAAAAGAGAGAGAGCAAAAACAGGCCAATATATTAACATCACTTTAAGAGGAATAAAAGACCTCCTTTTGAATGGTATTTATTATGTCTCGGGTCAGAAGAAAGTAACGTGAAGGTTAAAAAAATCAAAAGTATCTTCTGAAATGAGAAATATTTTGTGCTGCAATAGCTGAACAACTCTATACTTATTTACAGGAGAGGAAAAAAAAAGGCAGAATAGAAAAGGCATGGCTCGAAAACAGACTTTGCAAAAATTATTCGGTCACTTTTCAAAAATCCCCATATATCGAGATATTTTTTTCCCTTGGCTCTATTTAAGCAGAATTCCAATTCTGCTTCTGTTTAGAAGACCAATTCAAGTATRGATTGCATATGGTCTTGATGTAAGGGGAGAGGAAAAGGCCTTCCCTGATTATTGCCCATGCACTTGACTGACACTTACCAGAGTGAGAGCCTTTGCTCAATCTCCTTCAGGAAGCCCCGGTGAAACTCATATATTGGGTCAATGTTAGAGAAGAGCAGCGTCATCAGGCCTTCAGGCATAGCGTTCTCCTTGATGACTGCRCTGCGAAACCACTGAAAGAAACATCAGAAATGATTATTTTTCATATATACTTGGGCCCTTTCTATCATTTCTGCTCCTGCAGGTTGTAGGGGAGAGGAAAGTGCAGCCGTGTAGGGAAACAGCAGGAGGAAAGGAGAGCTATTTAAGGAMGATGTCATGCCTTGCCACACACTGCAAACACGAGGCTTATTATGGGCTCCAGGCACAAGCAGGTTTCCTAATCCAGTGCTGAGATGTTTTGTAACTGCTCTAAATCACTAAATTACTGAATGGCTGGAACATGCCCACGGCGGCCGCAATGCAACTGCTTTTGTATCAAAACATCCACAGCTGCTCCTTCATCAAACTCGCAGCATTGTGCGAGTTATTTAGTAGTGGAGGCATTTCGTATTTTACATACTGTTTCTTTTCAATTATTAATACTCCTGTTTTCAACGCCCAGCTTTCTCAATGGGATGTGAACATGCCAAAAACTATCAGAGGACCCAGATGTTTCACAATCACCTAGGAAAAAAGTTTGGGGAAGTCCAAARGAAGAATTTCAGCGAGAGGACGCTCCCTGAATTCTTCCAAAATTGCTCAAGGGAAGATGCATGGCATGAGGAAATCATACTTTTCTCTTTTAATGTAGATATTTATAAAAACACCATGGCCATAATGTTCAAAACGGGAGTAAAGTAAACAAGTAACTCTTAAAGAAAGATATACAGAAAGAACATTTTCAGGCTATCCTTAAGACTCCTACGTTCACAGTTCTCGACAATAAAGTTTGCCTAAATCKCCAAAGTCTGCCTGAACCTTATGGCCTTCATCTGTTACCTAGAAGGAATTACAGGATTTTTCTTCGAAATTAATGATGTAAAACATAATAAGAAAAGGATATCCATTAAAGCCATTTCTAAACCCTTACCACRGTAATAACTTCCAGGTCCTTCAGATAGGTCCTCTCTGTAGCGAGAATCTCCTTCGCTATGAAGTAAGCCTTGTCGGCTGGATAGCGCTGAAAAAAACCCAAGAAATCAGCAAGTAGTGATATGTAAGGGCTGTATTGATATATAAGTGCTCTAGTACTCAGCACAAGTGCAAATGCAGCAACACATAGCTCTAGGCAGAGCTTGTATCATTCTCCTCTCCCACGGCAGCTTTCCCAGACACGTTTAAAAAAGTTGTTTAAGGAGCTACTCTCAAGTGATGCCAGTCGCCGAGTATTTTCTTGAGCCCTCTGGGAGAGATTCTTCTGCTATGATCCTTGCTTGACTGTTTTTACCCTGCTTTCAAAAATATCATTGCAGATTGTTTTATTCCTTAAGCAACAAGGCAAAAACATTCATGTCCAGAGCCTTGCCCTTAATCATTCTTTGCAGCCTGTTTTAATTGCATTAAAGTGTCCTTTTTCATTACTTTTGAGCAGCTCTGCAAGCTCCCACCTTATTCATCAGCTGATGCGCAAAATCTCATCATTTCCCAAGTGTTTTCCTTTTGTCTCTCTTCATTGTATCCCTGCTTTTTGTTCACTTTCTTGCTACTTTCCAATTGTTCCCTGCTGAAATTCAGGGTGTCTCCCCTCTCTCACTTTGTTTTTTTCAGTCATGCATTAGTTCAAGGCACTGGTAGGCTGCTTTGAGTGCATAATGACTTAAAATAATAAGTAGCAAAAGGAAAAAGCAAGCAAGCCTCACATAGTGCATTTTCAGTTCTAGTTTTCTAGCTGCAGTGACAAGCAACACAGCTGTCGAAGTGCAAAAGGGGATCTGTCAGAAACCTTTGTTACTGGTCAGGCACTGGCAGACATGGCTGAAAAATGTAAATAGGCAAATGATGGAGACCCACTGCAAAAAATATAAAGAGCATTTCTGTGTGCACACTCGCACGTGGCAGCCTCCAAACACTCGCTACATGCAGAAAGAGCAAGTGATGCTGAACGGAGGGGTCTTCTCTGCAAGCCAAGAGGCAGAAACACATCGGGCAAAAATAAAGACCATGAGACACCAGTAGTGCAAGAATTAAGAGACTGTTTTAGCTTGCTGTCTGCTTTGCACCTACATTACAATGTCACCAAACTATCAAAAAAAAAAAAAAAAAAATCACTCGGCATCCCCACAATGTCTGGGAGCAGAAAGCTCACAGTTCTGCTTTTAGTTCTTGGGGTTAGGTTAAACCTGCTTGGCTCAAGCCAAACCGAACCTCTTGGGTTTAAGAATTTGCTAAAAAATGTTCAAAAGGGACCGTTGGAGACATTTTGACTATTTGTTTCCCTTCATTATCTCTATGAAACGGGCCTGTACTCCAACCTACCTGCAAAATAACACAAGTCTTGCATTTAACAAAAGAACATCACAGCACACACAAAGGAGTCTAACTGAAAATATGAGGCATGGTCTGGAACAGGAATCTAATTAGCTCATACCCAAGTAGGCCTTGGTTAGACTTTGATTAACTAAGCAGAATTATAGCAGCAGCAGCACCCTTAAAATTAAAACGCCACTGCAATTTTTTTTTTAATTTTAATTTTAATTTTTATTTTATTATTATTATTATAACTATAGTAAAGTAGCTGGGAAATTTAACTTGTCACATTGGCTTTAGCATTTTTTTCGTCCCCACTTAAAAAAACTGTTTCTCAATGAAGATTGCAGACTCAAMTGACTCAGAAATTGGTCAAGCTAAAAATCAACTGCAATAAACAATTCCCTTTGAGGTATGTAACTTACAGATCAGTAAAGTACAGGTGAGGTAAAATTTCAGGTCAGCCTCAAAGAGAACTCAATCTGCTGAAATACCAGGCTTGGAAAATCAAGCAGAAAGGACTGGACTTCAGCATTTAGAAGAGACAGTGCAGTTACTGTTTGCTATCTCCACGTTACAACTATTATAAATGCCAGTAATTTTAAACCCCCCGAAAAACAGTAAAAAGCTATAAGGCTATATGGCAGCTCACACAGGAATTGAGACTTCAGGCTCAGTCTTATTTATTAAAAAATAACTTGCTAGCACTCAGTGATTCAGTGTAAAACTACACATTGATACCGGGTTATGTCCCTATATACAAATTCCTGGAGTTTTTAAAGCTGCACAAGTGCCTGCCGGCCTTAACTGTGCCCTGGCCAAGTTGAAAAGCTGAAAATGGACCTGAAAMGTTTCATTTTTATGGCCCTTGATATGCAGCCCCACCTTGATAAGTCTAATGCAGAAGGCAAGGCTGAAGGCCCACGTATATGTGGGAAGGAATGACCCCAGTTTTATATCAACTCCCACTTGTTCATGAAACCTTCTCCTCTCCTGTGAGCATTTATCTGCAATGAATCCACCCCATCAGTGATGGATGTATCTTCCACTGCTCAGGGGAGCACTYATCCATCTCAGGCGTAAGCACAAGGTAGGTTCTGCCAGAAAGGCCTCCCCTGCTATCAGTGTTTTGGCAAAGACCACCTAGACTATGAATAAATCAGAAGGAAAGAGCACACTCTGACAGTGYACTGCCCCACAACTAACCAAAAACCCTGAGAGTGGATAAGCCAGGTCACCACAGAGGCCTGGTTGAGTGGAAAAGAGGTCAACTGCAATGCCTGCTGGTGAGAAAGCTGAAGCTGAGCTTGGGACCATTGCAGCTCAAAAGCAGACACCTCAGCACATCCCTAAAGGCACCGCTACGCTCAAAAAAGAAGGGCCTCGAGGTCTGGTGTAGAACACATGGCGAGAACATGGATAGAAGTTAAGAACCCAAGAAGAACATACCTTAGACATTAACAAATGTGAGCATTGTGCTGTTCTCTATAATGGGAAATTAAATCATTCCACAACGCTCCGCACAGAGTGTGCAGTCCAGTCAACCGACCCATGTTAAATACAACACCACACAGCAAAGATAAGGCCAGGACAAACATCACAACATGACACAATCTTTCATTAGTCAATAAGCCAAAGACAACCCATTTCCAGACTCAACAGCTGTCTTACCTGCTYTTCAGTGTACTACCTCAGTGAAAATCATCTCAAGTAGATCACTTGCTTTAAATTGTCTTTCCAACACTTTTCACACCAGGGGAAATCATCTTTTATACTCTAATACAGCAGTTAGGGCACTGCTACTGTTTTATATCAAATACACATCAAGTGTATTTGATATAGACACTTTAAAGAAATGAAAACCAGAGCACAACTCGTGAAGCACAAAGAACACAATTCATCACATGAAATGACAGCTTTCCGCGTTACTTAAGTTCTTGGTGGTGCCATTTTCTTACCTTACGTTTCATTTCATCCTCATCTTCTATCCTGGCACCACCAGCATCACTCAGGACAGGGCTCAGGAGGGGAGATGAACCCTGACCAGCTGAGTTCAAATTCACTGGAAATGCCGGGTTCAAACTCAGGGGACTCTTCAACGTGAAGGAGGAGATCTGAGAATGGTCCACAGAGAGGCCTATAAGGAGGAGATGGAGCAGAAAAGGAGAGAAAATAAAAATGATTTCAAAAAGAGTTTACTAAAACATGTCCACTATTAAACCATAACAACAACCTCACATCATGGGGAAAGAGAGACACGTCTCTACTCCTAAGGGTGTATCTCTTAAGCACGTAATTGGAGGTTTGTGAGCAACTGCTGTAGAGTGACAGTTTATATAGAGAGACACTTGAAAACTGCATTTAGGAGAACAGATAAATTATTCAGCCTGCAGGGAAAACTGCCCAAACGCCACTGTTCTTTTTTGGGTTTTTTTTTGAGTAATAGGCTACACTACATGAGATTATACGGCAGTACCAAGAACGCATCTTTTAATTTTCCTTTTTAAAGGAATTTTCTCTAAAATATTTTTCTATTTTAAAACAAGGACTCCATTCTCACCCAAAGAGAAGTCAGAACAAATGCCCGTGCCATTCTCCACTACAGAAAAATAAATTGAAAAGCCAAAGCTTGCTAAAAACGTACTCAAACTTCAAGAAATCTCCAAAATTGTGGCCACAAGGAGGAACATCTCTTGCTATAGAAAAGGAGACCAGGCACTAGAGTTCATTCCCAGGCAAGCTTCCCTGCTCCAAGCACTTCAATACCCATCGCTTTTGCCCTGCTGTTCCAACATGAAATCAGACTTGGGGCCCTCCGCTGTGTTCAGTCCCTTTGCATGAGAGGCACAAAGCAACACAGGCCAAGTTATCGAGTAAAGGCAAAATAAAATAAAAACAAAACACAAGTGCAATAGCAAAGCTGGATGTGTGAACTCATCGCTTCCCAAAGCCCAGTCTAGGGCTCAGGCCCATGAACCACATTGCTCCAAGCTCCTAAAACAACACCCCATACAGCAGCAGGGAATGAGACGAAAAATCATTTCTAAAGGRCTATTTTTACCACAAATAGCCCTCCTTGACTATCAAGCTCCCYTTCCTAAGCACGCAGGCTGCACGTGCTGGAGCAGCCGCAGCCAGGAGCTGTTTCTTCCGCTCTTGGCAGGGCCGGTGGCCGGTGCTTGGCTCGGGAAGCGAAGGCGCTTCCCGCGCAGGAAGCGGGCGCGCGTGTTTGCACATCGGCAGCGCAGGAAGCGAAACGCCGCGGCTCCTCGGTCACCTGGAAGAGATTCAGCTTATCGAGGCCGCAAAGTTAACTATTACCACACCGGGCGAGCCAAGGGCCCGCGCCTCCTGCACGCCTCCGTACTTCCCAATGCTCCCAGTGCTAACCCAAGAACAGCACCTAAGATGTGTCTCACGCGCAAGAGCGTTTATGGAGGTTACTGCTTAGGAGGTTTACGTGCTGGAGGTGCTGGAACAAGACAGAAGACAGCTTAAGAAATCAAAATCAAAAAGCCACGATGTCCATATGAGGAAGGATGTTSTGGAGCTTCTCCCAGAGCTGAACATGTGCCCAAGTGGTCACCTTTTCATCACTTCTCAGCATCTGCAATGTCCAGATACATGGGGAGAAGAAGTCTCATACTATGGATGAACACCATAGCCTGCCTCACTGCTCTAGTGTCAATCCTGTCTCCTCTGGTCTGAGAAGGTGGTCATGAAGTCCAGCTTAAACCCCTGCTCATTGGTGCCTGACATCAAGATTCTTGTTCCTCTGAAGCTGGAGTAAATTATGAAAATGAAAGGCACCTTCAGCTACTTGAGAAGCTGAGGACGATAAGCAGAAGACACGAGCTAAAGGTCTATAGCTTCTTCTGTGCCCACGTTCAGGTGGAGATAACCAGCCACTTCTCTAGGACAGCCCTGCTCTTCCCTGCCTATGGGCAGGTAAAGGCAGACACCGTGGAGCCCATCGTTTATTTCCCCAGGATCAACAAAATGAAAAATATGTCCCAACTGTCACTGTGATCTGCAGGACATAGCTCGAATGACTTCTCCAAAAGGCAGCTCTTAGGTTGCTCGAGCTCCCTCCTTTTTTTTTTTTCCAGAAGAGATGATAGAAACGTCACGTGGCAGCTCCACTTGAGCAGAAAGTGAGGAGCTCCAGACAAGCAGCCAAGCCGTAAGGTACCTTGGCATCCTCTTGGGAAAGGGCTGGTAGAAGATGACACTGTGCACCAGTCTCCGTGGTGGTTGATGCTCTCAACAGCTTCTCAAAGTGGAAAGCTCTTAATGAGGCAGAAGAGTTGATGGGAAGACCAAAACACATGRATGACTTTTGCTGGGAAGCTTTGCCTCCTCCCCAGGCCCATCCTCTAGGGTCATTAAAAGTGAATACGCTCCGTGAGCGTCATTGGGTGTTTCAGAAAGCTCCTCTCTACAGCTCTCCGTCAGGTCACGACACGAATGTGTGATCAGGTCACGACACGAATGTGTGACATGGGGCAATCTCACCTTGGGAGCTGGAAGAAGGGTTTCTATGCAAGGACATGGTGACCTGGCACACAAATGCACTGTTTCGTTCTGCAGCCAGCATATATCCTGCTTCCACATCACATACGAGTGCACGTAGCTCCATGCCAAAAACAGGGCAACCAAGTTTACTGCAGTATTCTATGTTGTCTAAATAAAGATCTTGAGGAATACCAAAGCTTCTTCATTGTGTTACTTAGTTATAACCAGATATTCAGGTTCTAAGCAAAGAAAAACACATTTTTGACAAAGACCAGCACAAATAAAAACAAAACACACCCATTAAGGCTAAGCACAAAATATTCCAACAGTGCCAAGGCCAAGTATACACAGCTACAGACTTACAGGATAACTAGCCCTCTCATTCCCACTTACTGTATAAAATCAATAAATTGTTTCGTAACTGCTTATGCAGTGTTCCTCCTTCATCTGGCTATAAAGATATGACAGTCTCTAATATATGAAAACTAGGGCTTGATACAAATGTAGGTCCCTCTGCTTTTTGCTGTGAGAAAAGCCTAGGTGTTGGGTGCAAGTTCCAGCAGAACCTCAAATACTTTCTCTGCCTGCACCAAGAGCATTATTTTTCAGCAGTCGCTGATACTCAGACACATACTCAGACACAAGGGCTTAAAGCTCCAATTCAAAACAGAAGTGTAGGTTTAGGATTTTATATGATATACAGTACTAATCACACGTAGATCATTACTGGATTATTTAATGTTTTTTTCCTCTCCTTTTTTTTTTTTTTTTATTTTAAATGCCTTAAACCAGCTGCTGTAATAACGACCTTACCTTGTATTTTCTTCAACAGCATTCAACTCCGATCCCTTTCACTGATATAAAAGTTAACTTACATTATTATTATTTTTTTCCTTTGGACCAAGTGAAATCTACTTAAATTCACTCTGCATACCCCAAATTCGTTCATAACCGCCTAGAGCTGTCCTTGCTGGAGAAGCAGCCACACGCTGCTTATTTGCTAGGCTCTCCAAAACGCTGCCCAAAGCTTCACTAAACACTTAGGGATTTTACACTGGGCTTCTCTGCCCAGCGCAAGGCTTCAGAAAAGTGGTGGGTAGCGGAGGARAAGTTTTGGAGAACTGGTGCTTGAGGCCAGGAACTACGGGTTCATTTGGAGACTTGTAGAATGGCTGAGGTGGACTAGGGCCTCTGGGGATGCCCGACTCCAAGGCCTCTGCTCCAGCAGGGTCACCCAGAASGTGCAGCACAGGAACGGGRCCAACTGGGTTCATCAGCCACTTTTAAGTCTAAATCATAAATTACAACGTTAACCCAAAGCAGATGTGGGTACCAYGTTGGGTTGAGCAGCAGGAGCACACACAGTTAGCCTCCTGATGAAGCTTCACCAGCAAAAAGAAACCGACACAGATGAGCAAAATGCAGCTATTTTCCACAAGGAGGGGAAAAAATGAGTAAGAAAAGTCATCTAGATGGCTTTTTTCTAAACTGTAACACCAACTTTTACAATTTGAACCATCAGACCCTACAGCTTCTGTTGCTTGAAGTCAGTCATGGGATGCGTTATCTCTAATAATCTATTAAAAGACGTCCATAAATTTTTTTTATATATATATGTACACAAGACATTTTTGCAACTATAAAACAAGCTAAAGTGAAGCATATTTATACAATAATTGAGACAAAATATTTATCTCCAAACAACCAAACACACAAAAGAAAAAAGAAAGATTAAAATAGTGTATTTGAATTTAAATTGTGGTTCTGGCTTTACAAGTGCCTCCAGGTTTTAGGTTTCCAGTTTTCCAGCACATCACTTACTCCTGTACTAATATAATTGAAAATGGCAAAAGTCCCCAAATGCATACTTATATACACACACATATAAACATATATGTGCACATATGCATATGGGTGTGTATATATGTTTATATGTGTGTATATATACATAAGTATACATATATATACACACACACACATATGCTTTTTTATATATATAACAATCTACATGAAGCCTTGAGCACCCCATTCAGTTATTTTTCAGAAGGTATTTCCATTCTTCAGCCTACACTATAGCACTACTGGCATATAAAGCCAGACTCGAATGCCAAGCTTGACAAAAATAAGGTGCAAGGACTGGCTGCACAAAGCTTTTCGGCTCAGTGCTTCAAACAGTTCAGGAAAAGCCACGAAAACTGGCATCTCAATGACTGCAACCATCAATTAATATATTACAAGCTACATGAAGTTCAAGCATCAGCAGTGCCATTCCTTATCAGAAGGGAGTTTCCCATGGCATCTAATTAGTAGATTCCCGTTATGAACACACACACAGACATGTATTTCTTCAAACAAAGCTAAAAAGCTCCATGCAGAGTTATCTGGAACCCAGACTCCCACTCCTGCCCAATGCCCTGCTGAACTCCTAACAGCTGCACCTCAAATTATGATTCTGCCAGTTAATGTATCCCATGCCAAATTCCTGGAATATCCCAAATCTGCCTCATTTCAAACTACTGAGTACAGTTCTCCCTGGCAAATTTTCCCTTTAACAATTAGGGAGATGGTTTGGAGGTAAAAAATCTTGAGTAGAAATTCCCTAAGAAACTTTAAATTCCCAATTTCTTCTTATTCTACCACAATGATTTAAAGCAGACATGTGACCTGAGGAAATGCTGTTTACCTAAGTGTTATATATATATATATCCATATATATATTATATATACACACACACACATTTATAAATTTACATATATATAACTGTATCTATATAACTATACATAACTATATCTATATATAAAATACTATAAAGAGAGAACTTTACCAACTTTATGCTTGATGTCCAGGATTTGCAAACGTAGTCCTTTTTTGCCTCCCCCCAACCTCCTTTTTAGGCTTATATTATCTTTTGTCAAAAAAAAAAATACATACCTGTTGGCATATACTTTTAAAACCTTTATATTGTTATATAGTGTTAGATTTCTATTTACACCGCATCAATACACATGCTTTTGAGTGTGATTTTTAAAGGCCCACGCGGGGCCCTGGGGCCTGTGAGCAGAGGGCTGCGAGAAGCAGCGAAGCTCAGGCAAATACTGACCTGCATTTGCTCAAATCACTGCTTTGCACAAACCTCTCTGCTTGCAGCACGGCTAAGATGGTTTATTCCTGGATGGTTTACTCCTTTCAGGCAGATTTTTTTTCCCCTTGCTTCTGTGTAAAAATAGGTGAAAATTTGCAATGAAAACAGTTGATCAAATTTAGCTGCTGTAATAAAGTTACGTTGAATGTGGTTTGTTTCAAAACTCTTGATTTTCAAAAGGAAGTCAGAGGAAGTGTTACACTACAGGCCCTGCTTGCTGAAAACCAACACAAGCAGGTTCTTGATAGTGGGGTTTTTTTTTCCTTTCTTTTTTTAATAGAAAATAGCTCCCCCAAATTAAGAAATGCAAATTAGCCCACAAATCTGCTCAATTTACTTACAAAAGTTTTGCCATGTGTTTTTCTTTTTCAGCACATGTTTATGTCATCAAGGAAAAGGAGACTTGCCCGGGTATTGGGCATAGATTCCCAAAGAACTCTGAACCTGGGAAATATGAAGCTTCTTGTTGACTGGCTAAAAGGTTGCCTTTAAAAAACAAGTTATACAGCAGATAATCCAAGAGATGCTTGGGAAAAAAAACATTCCACAATAAATAAAATACCCAGAAAATCTCAACTTTTAGCCCTATTTGTATCCCAAACAGAATTGTTTGCACAAAGCAGTAATTTGGCAAACATCAGTATTTGCTCTGCTTTCAGAGGTGCACTGAGAAAAAACTGCCTTGAGAGATCTGGTAATAAAGCCCTAAGATGCCTTGGCTAGGAGAACAAATTTTTATTCTATTTCAAACACAGGGATAAAGAAAAAATAAAGCTAAAAAGCCCACGCTGTCATTTATAGCAAAGTTTTCCTTATTTTATTGCATAAACAATTCAAATGATGATTTGGTACAAGTCCGTAGGTTCATAATTGGCAATCTGAACAGAAACAGAGAGATTAAAAAAATATCCCAACAGGTCATTCCATAAAACATTTACCAGTATAAAAAGTTCAAGAGATCAGTGAAGAAATTCCGGCCCCCGCTTTGGTTTTTCTTAATGTGATCCTTTCTGGAAAAGAGCAGCACCCATGGAAGTGGGGGTTCGCGCTAGCCAAGGCATGCGTGTACCCCTGGACACAGGGATAAACCAGCGTTTGGAGCCCTTTGGAAGCCCCGTCCCAAAGGGTGGCACTGGCTGTCGCACAAATATTGTGAGCYTGCAAACTCGGCAGCAACTTCGCCCCGGCTCCCATCTCCAACCTGCAGAGTCGCAGCTCGTTCGCTGGCTGAATTGGTGGCCCACGAGCAGCGAGTGAATGGAGGGGATTTTTTGGGTATAGGTTTGCCCCTGCCAAGCCTCACAATATTCGTACACAGAGTGTATATGTATGCCCATAGGCATACACGTGGCACTTGTGACCAGTTCAGCGTGCGACCTGCTAATAACTAGAGGTGACGACAGCTAAAAGACTGCAATGAAAATTGTATTTTCTACTTATTTGATAAACACGGCCTGAGGATTTTCCTTTCTTTTTGCAAAATGACAATAATGGGAATGACTTACCGACAGGTTTGCACCAAAAGGCATAAAATTACATGACTTTTTATTAGCGTCTCCACACAATCTTAACCTCATCGAGACTGGCAAGCGAAGAGAACCTACYACCACCCCAAGGCAAAGAAAAACCCTTAAAACTGAAGCACCTACAACCACAGTACAGAAGTACACAGGATAACAGAGTCCATAACTCTTTTTAACCAGTATCTTTGAAATTCACTGGAGTTTGAAGTCAAGAGATCAACGTATTGCCCTATCCCGTCCTCAGATAAAACATYGCGTTCCCAGGAAAGACACAGCGCGTATTATCACCCCGATAATGAACGAGTACTTTAAAATTACAATGTACACACACAGCAGGTAATCCAAGGCTAGGCAACTTCCCCAAAGCTTAAGGGGAACTGTGGATAGCTTGGAGGATCCTCCCGACAGCTACTGTGCAAATTAAGGGAGGACCTAAGGACTGAAGGACCGAAACAGAGACCAAGAGGTCTCTGCGTGGAGCTTAATGAAGGTGTCTAAGTGTGGTAGGACAGGAGACAAGCGGCAATGCCGGGGCCACGAGGACACAACTTGTCACTTCTCCCTGCAACTGAGGTTCTGTGCTCCCTGTTTTAACTGCTCCACAAATCCCTCCTCCAAATCCTTCATTCAGCTGCTCCGCTGCTTGACACGGAAGCTTTTGTGCTCAGGACAAAAGCCAACAAACCAAACCTAGATCACTACCAGGAGGTTTTACTAGTATCAACGTGGTATAAGTGGAACAAAAACGGAAGGGAGGAACACTGAGAGCCTACCAGCATGGCCTGAGTTCGGGATGGAAGCGCACACTGAAGTTCACCAGTTCCCTTAAATGATGCAGGGAAAAACAGCAGAAACGGAGCCAGGAAAGTCCTTCTCCTCCACACCTTGTCCAGCCACGGAGGAGCAGAGGATCCTGGTGCAACTCGGCTGCACTGAAGGGCCCTGCAGCTGGTGCTGAAGGGCACAGAGAAGCACCAAGCCATCCTGCTCCCTCAAGGGAGGCTGCTTTTCCCGACAGCTCCCACCAGCAGAATGCAGAGCCTGGTATCCCTCTAGAGCAAACGCTGGAGAACGTCTCCTCCCAGCTTCCCCGGTGCAAAACAAACACTAGGCGCAAACTCAATGCTCTCCTCCACTTTTGGGCCTATCTGCAAAAATGAGAATAGAAGAAACAAGCCCAACATCCACCTATAACCTCAGAAGCTAGAGAGCTTTAAAAAGCAGGAAAAGTTGAATCTGTAGAACCAGGAGAGCCCCATCTTGACACTTGATAACAAAGACATATCTATCAGGAGCCAGGGCTATGCACAGCAGTACCAGAACATCAGAGAAACCGTATTTCCAGCTGTCTTTCTGCTACTATTTATCCCCCGAGTTTCTTTACAGGCTTTGGGGGAGCCAGGAGCGCCTCGGCTCCGCACGCAGGACTCGACCTTCAGTCGGAGAGTAGCGCTGTCCTTACCTCAGCATCCTGACTGCGCATCCAGGGATGCAAGGGTCAGCAGAACCGCCCGTCCCATGTCCTTAAAAATTCCATGCCAAGAGCTCGGCACATGGCCAAAGCTTTTCCCTTGCTCCTCCTCCCCTGCCCACGACCTCACAGAGCGGCCCAAGTCCTGACCTAGGGTTTCCTGCATCCTGCTCAAAGCTCAAGGTCTAGTCACTCCGGTTCCTCTGGAAAATAAAAGGGGCATTATTGCATTCAGACTCACATGCTTTTCTTTTTTTGCCTTTTTTTTTTTCCCCCTCTTTAAATCCCTGAGATTTAAAAATGCCAATAAAGGACCGGTATAGCTGTGAAATACAAGAAGAAAAACATTATAGGTGGGTTTTTGGATTAACTGCTTTGCAGGAAGCTGTATTAGCAAGCTTTCTCTCAGGATTAACAAGCATATCTACTGAAAGGACAAGAAAGCTTCTAGATCCTTTGAAAATCCAGGGAATTTGGTTGGATTTATTCCCACGTTAAGCAATTCTACCAGAGTAAGAGTGAACACTTTGCAACCGAGGTAAAGCTGAATGGAGGCACTCACTTTTAAACAGCAGAACCTCGATTCTTTTTTAAAGAGATCAAACAAAATTAAGAGCCTCCCTCTATATCTTTAGCTTTAGATTTGTTCCCATCTCTACTACTTGTAAAATAAGTGTTCGCACAGAAGCCTTTTTTCTTTTTCCTCCCTTTTTTTTATAGTTACATAATGTAGCTGTTAAAAGGACAGGAGATAACAAGCCTAGATGCACAAACGTACCAGCTTTTGATACCACCGAAGACATCCTCCAAGTGCCTATTTACCAATTTCACACTAAACAACCATGACATTGCATCCACAGGTATGAATAAAGCCAAAGACAGAATACACATTCAACGGAATAAAAAAGTAAAAATCATGTAGAATGTTTATAAATGTGAAAAAGAAAAAAAAAATTAAACGTGATTGAAAGTTCATACTACTACTTTGTTCTATAGAGCTTTGGGTTTCTGTGCAAAGATGGGCAAAAGACGACAGGTTTCTATAGGAATGACAGTGATTCTGATACTCAGCCACAACATTATGGTCAGTGCTGTAAGGAATAATCATGCCTAGAGAAATACTAAACTAAAGAAACAGGTAACTGAAAGATATTTTGCTTCATTATGCTTACCATGCATTGCAAGAGACTCCTTTGAACTTGGAGACCTCTGTCAAATAAGTGATTTTTTTTTTCGTGTTTGATTAAAAATTAAGGTATTCTAACAAGTCCATCTATGATAAAATCGCTATGAGTAATAAATCCGTGAGCACAAAACTCTGCTTGTCATCATAACCTGCTTGTTTCAGAAGCTGATTAAAATGGTACATTATGATCCCCTTCTGGCATCTGCAAAACAGGACGACAGGCGGCGCAAAGYGAACGACTGCAGGAGATGATGCTTTCTCAAATCATTTCTCAGGAAGGCACAATTTTCCCTGAAGTGTCTTTTGCTGAAAACAGCACGTCACTTTACAGCAAAAGCTAAAGCCATCACCAGATTTACTGCTGCCCATCCTCCCCAGAGAAAGCAGACTTTGCACCTGGAATGAACTAACTCGTGAGCATTTTTCTGCAGTGTGATTAAATAAAGGAAAGGAAGATTAGAGAAAAAGCTATGGGGCTTAAGTGCTTTTATAGCCTGTGCATATATCTCCAAATGACCGCAAACCAGCCGCAAACGTGCTTGCTGCTGGACTGCTGAAGGCACTTTGCAATCAGAAAACATAATGATTGTCTTCACAAGAAATTTTGTTGACTCCTGTTTTTCAGTTGATCTTGCATACATTCTTCTAAAYGACGTATGATACTTATTCTTTGAGGTATACAGTAGACGTGTTGCATAGTTTTCATATTTTAAAAACTGTCCTTCATAGCTGATTGCCTTTTTTTTTTTCTTCTTTTTTGGTGTGGAAAAATAAGAGGATTCCCGCTGCAGTACAGGACATCATCTCACTCATCAGATGTGGCAACTTGTTAACACACATCTGGGAAAAGACACGTGGCTGACACATTTATGGCCAAAATATACTTCAATATACTGTAATTTCTGAGATTTCTGCATGAGGCAGCTGATGCTCCCTGAAATCACTGCGTTTTCTGAAACTTTGGAAACATCACAGCCTATTATAACACATTTCGGATGCCACACATATAACACGGCACCAAAGCTAGGATGCAATCAGGGAAACCAAAGGCAAGAGAGTCAAATGTATTCTGAGAGTTCAAATCCAGCCACTGGATTTGAGTTTTCCAGCTCACAGTGACTGACACCGTACCCTTCTTTTGACTTCTGTGCTGGAACAGCATGAAGGCATCCGTGGCACTGCGTGCCCGTCAGTGATCGACATGTGCTTTTTCCGTCCAGTCTTCTTGAGTGAGATTCTTTAAGTTATTCTGAAAGTCAAAAGTCAAGTTCTCACCGGTCGCTTGGGCAAAGGGATTGCTAAAGAAAAGGTTCGCATCCAGCGGGGCGGCYGTTTCGGAGTCCCAGGAGTCTGTCTCTGTGCTGCTGGAATCTTCGGTGGCCGTGGGCGGATAACTCAGCTGTTCCAGCTGATCGATGATGTCGGTGAACTGAAAGGCCGAGCTGGACTCAGAGCGCACGGAATAGGCTGGGAAATTCACCATGGAGCTGGCCTCGGAAKGGTTGGCAGAGCTGTAGGCGCGCGAGGACGTGCCGTTCAGTGGCAAGTTATTGAGGGARCTGCTCTCGGAGCGGTTGTTGATGAGGGAGCTGGTTTCAGACGGGCTCAGGAGGCTCTGCATGCGGCTCGCGTGCGCCTTGACCTCAAACAATTCCGAGGTATCCGAAGGTCTCTCGTTGCCATTGAAATCACTCCCTTCTTCAAACTCAAACTCATCTTCCATATTCATATCGACTGCTTCTGTTGAGTACCTGTCAGGGCTCGACTGGGAAGAGACCGTGTTTTGTTGGAGGGCGTCTGTTGTTAAGCCAGAGGGCTCCAGCGCGTGCTTAGAAAACTCAGAGCCCTTCAGCTCTAAACCACTGTACACGTAGGAAAAGGCCTCAGATCCCCCAGCAAAAAAGGAGATTTCTGCTGGGTCATCATCAATGAATTCCTCAGAAACCTGTAACGGCGAATTAGGGAAAAGGGGGGCACCCCTACCACAGTGCTGCTGCTCTCTTTCGGCAGTGAAAACACCCGTGGTAAAGTCATCCTCATCATTGTCATTTTTACAACCAGCAACCCTACTCTCTTTGCTACTCTTCTCTACGTCTAGGTCTAAACCGCAACTGCTCTCAACAGYAGGACAAGCAGAGTTACAGTTTCCTGCAACACTACCAAACCCAACACCTTGGAATGACTGGAGCATGGCAGATCCCGGCTGCGGCATCGGCTTCCTCACAGCTTCTTCCGCTGGCATCGCGGGATTTTTTTCAGGAATCCTTGCGAACGGCGCGTGGGGCTCTGCCGAGGAAGGGCTGGTTTCTGCAAAGATGGGCAGGACAGGAGGAGGAGTGGTCGCTGAATGAACTGAATGGAAGGGGGTGCTTGCTGAGGCAGGAGACCCTGGGGTTCTCAAGCCCTCAGTGAAGGGGACACTCTGAGGGAGAAATGAGAAGAGAACAAGTGAAAAGATTATTTTTTTTTAACACATAAAAGCAAATGCCACATCTGGCTCCCGATACAGAAGGAACGCACACATCAAGGAAGTGCCTTTTTTAGCAAATAAAACTGTATGTAGAAAGAGACCCAGCATCCCCCAAAAGATGACAGGTCTTTTTTTTCATGAATTTTCATAACCAAATGGAAAACTACATCACATAGTTTATACCCTCTGCTGAGAAAACACCCACATGGGAAAGGAAAGCACCGACAAAGACAAGCCAAACCCTGCCCTGCTTCCTTAGCCTCTTGCACTGACTGCAAGGCCATTTATGTGAAACTGCTGCTTTCACACTCCTGTCTCCTGCTGCATCATAAGAGGCACCTGGCTGCCTGAGAGCTTCCTTGACAGCAACATCTAGAGGGCAGCAGCACTAACCTGTTTGGGCACGTCTGCGTTGGAAGCGTGAGCAGACACTCTAGCTCTGCTGTGCCGCCTGCGGGAAAGAGACCAGCCAGGGTGAGTATCCAGGCCATCACTTGGCCTTCTCCCTCCCCTCTTCACCTATTTCCCTTTTAATAGCCCACAGAAAAGGTCCAAGATGTGTTTTTGCCCGTTTTCTTCATGACTACACCAAAAACTAAAGAGTTGCAACAGTTCCAAGTTAAACAACACAGGAGTACGAAATGCAGAGAAAACGGAAGGAAGCAAGACTCAGCTCGCTCATAACCTCTGAGGAAGAAGAGCAAAATGGGACAAAAGAAGAGATTAAGCAGCACTTAGTTTAGCTTTTTCCTTTTATACATCACAAATGAACAGCTTCAAAGCAGAATAAGTTCATTTGTAACAATTATACCAATATTCTAATCTTTTTTTTTCAGGTAACTACACAATTAATGCCACGTAACAACCTTAGCATTAAATCCCCASAAGTGGTATCATGCATAGCACTGATGGTTAGATTCAGTTCATGGCAATTATTTTCTAGGAAAAAAAAATCTTTCATAAGGTAAGGAGCTCAGATGCTGAACACACTCATTAATAGCAGAGTTTAATGCAGGCCTTTTGAAAACTACTTGAATTCATATAATCTTTCACCTAAGAGGCTAGGAAGAACTTGCTCTCTGTAGAAGGAACAGTTTCATAGTCATGTAAACACATTTTCACCATAAAATTACTTCCAGTTTCCAGTGTTTCTTCATTTTCAAACCTTTTTATTTTTAGAAGAGGCCGACATCCAGAACCCAAGTCCAATTATAAAGTCATAATTATACATACATAAGAAGCTAGGGTCTCTAATATCACTATCTTTTAGTCAAAGCACACAAAGAGGAACCTACATACAAGTCCTCACTAATTGCACTGTGTCTTCACGGGACTTGTAGAAAGCTAAGCCACAGATTGCCCACAAATATTGAAACATAACACTGAAATTTCCGTAAGCTTTGCATCATCACGAAATTATAAATTGGACAAAAACCCCTAATTTGGCTACCTTAAATTTGAGTTAGACCCCAGTAACTAAAAGTTCAGCAGAAGACCATACCAACAAACATCAGTTAAAAGCATTGAAATTCAAGAAATAAGGGTGCTCTGAAAGTCTCAACTAGCATTTTACTTGCCAGCCATCTTTGTATTTACCTCTCATATGGAGTTTTCTTCATCCCGCTGTCCTTAATGTAATCCACTAGCTGCTTCTGCGTCCGTCCACTGCGAACCCATAAAAGGACAAGTGTTATGAAATGCRGAAGACAAGAATTATGGTCAGCTTTGGAGCAAAGAGCTTTTATAAATCCATAAAAGATCTGAGATTTAATTTAGCTGGGTTACTTTGGAAAAGTTCTTCTCCTTTTATTCTCAGTTTTTTGAGTTATAAAAAGTTCAATTTTAAAACATTTATTGTGGCTCTGCCTACCTGTATCTGAAGGAAGACCCTCTGGTGAAGAACACTGCTTTAGCCTTCGGCTTTGGCTGATCAAACAGCCTAAAGAACGTGTGATACTCAACACAGATTTTCCAGAAGTTTTTACACTCATCTCTACTTCCCAAAAGAAACTCCAGTGTATCCTGATATGGGCCCTGGGAACAAAATACAAAAGGCTCAAGTAGCACTTAATATGGAGCTGAATAGGACAAAACAAATATATGCAACAAAAAATATTTACAGTGAGTTGCAGCATTTTCCTACGGCACATTTCATACTACCTAAGGCAGTRGTTACAATTTTTAACGCAGTTTAAAATCATCTACCACTTTTCAAAAATATGTTTACTTTTAAAACATAAAAACATTTAAAATACACTCGACTACAAGTTCAGAAAAAGGCTGGATATAATTCACATTAAGTAGTATGGAGTATGAAGTTAACAACTTGAAAGGAATTAAAACTACAAGAGTAGTTGTTTGAAAATATTTCTTTATGGAAGTTGTATAAAAGCGAATGTCAACACACAGTTATCCCACGAACTTTCTGAGGTTGCCTCTAGGAGATTCTTCRCTATTCTTGCAGAGTGTGAACTGATTCGAGCTTCTGAGATGTATACAACTATGTATTTTTCTTTAATACAACCTTATATTTATTAGAAACAAATTAATTATTAGATATTCACCACATTCCTAGATTAGAAGAGTTAGAGGAATACTTAGAAATGTATATATATGTTTCTATGCTGCCAAGCCTATAGTTATGGTAAAACTTACACGGACCTCTGGGTGGAGTTTAATAAGGAACCTCTTCCTCTTGAAGCTTAGTTTACGGACCTTAGACCAGTTGAAGGTGTTAATTTTYGTGTTACCCTGAATTAAAACAGTAAAAGTTAAAGCAAAAAACTTCAGAAATGACAGCACAGCACAATCTGCTGCATGCATACACACACATCCACATCCTCCTTGATCTGTATTTCTGCTAGCAATATACCTTGCAGYATCTTCGTATTTCAACATGGGCATAGCTACGAGTGGTGTGATATCTCTGGGCAGACACCAGAATTGAATTTATAAAATCTTGTCAGTCTAAGAGRAAGGGAACTGAAAATTCAACCTCACCAATAGTCAGGATACTGTATGGCAGAAACAAGACCAAAGTTGCAATTTATTTAACATCGTTTCCTTCRCCCTTGCACTGCTTACAGACACTACATCCTCACCCAAGCCTCATTTTCCCTAACACCACCCAGCATCTGCAAAATCTCAGGTTTTGAGACTTGCTTCTCAAGACAGAAAGCTTAAAAGAGGTCTGGAATACAAGTCATATCATAGCTTCAAAGCACTGATCCTAGAGGAGCGAGCAAGCAAGCAGCAAGAGATTCCTCCCCCATTCCAAATCCAGAGACACACRTATGTAAGCAACATGTGTTCCCCACCTCACCTGGAATACTAGCACACCCATGTGCGAAACAGCCAGATTGATTTTTGTGCCCTCACGGTCCGATGCAAGGTGAAATCTTATCCCGTACATCTCCAGTTTCCGGGCAACTTCAAGCACTTGGAAGTCTGATTCAGCAGGAGTTTGACCCCTGTAATGAGGAGCAGCAACAACAACAACAAAGGATATAAAATCATGAAGAACAATTTGATAGTACAATCTTGCCAACATGGTTGAAGTATTTAAGTCATAACTCTGGCACTTTATCAGAATACTCTATCTAATCTAGCCTGATAATTTTATTCCAAGTGAAATATTCAATACCTTTGTGATAGGAGCAATATGCAATAGCAAACAGCCAAACTGAAATGCATCCCCCCAGGCAGCCACGCTRAAAGAGATACTAACTAGTTAAGAGCTTTTTTCAGCTGAGAAGAAATGAAGTTCAATAAATTCCAAATTCAAGCCACAACGCTCYTGTTTGCATATGCAGTTCTATCATGAGACCCAGAGCAAATGAAGCCYGATGAAAATGTCACCTACTGGTATGCCAGAAACAAAGCAGAATTACAAATTTGAGAAGGATTACAGGCTTACGTCAAGGTTTACACCAATTTCTTACAATTGTTTTTAAAGTAACAGCTGGCATTGGAATAACAGGAMAACACGAGCATGTTCAAAAGGAGCATCTTCTCAGTGTGCAGCAGAGGTCAAACTAAAACTGAGAACCTCGTGGTTTGAAGCATGCAGCAGTCACAGGATTCAGCACTTATTTAGTCCTCAGGCAGTCTACTGAACTCCCAGCATTTTGTCTTCCTGCTTTATCAGGACGGATCCCCGTTTCCATCTTTCTCCACGTGGGGGAGTTTACTGGATAAAGTGCATCTTTTTTTCTCCCCACAAGTGTTTCCTCAAGTGAGCAGAAAACTTGGAGCCAGGGAGTGGGAGGAACTGCACAGAATCAGGAAAGCCAAGAGCCAAAAATGGGGACTGTCCCCAAGGAAATAAATTTCATGAGYTTTAAAATGATCTAATAAATTCTTGGTACTTACATTGACGGGTATTTTTATTTATGAGTAACACAACTGYTTGTTGCATGTTGGGTGGATCCAGTCAGGGGGTTTATTTCAAAGACATTCAAAGCACAAATAGTGCTGTGGAAATTAAGGAGTACTTCAACTATTCTGCAATTAAGAGGGTGAGATGTGGGTGAGAAGAGTTTTTCACTGATGGCCCAGGAGGGCTGAAACCAGCTTAGGTTTCTGCAGGTGGTGTCAAGCTGAACTTTTAAAAAGTCTGTTTTCCAAGAAATTGCTTTCCTCCCATGAATATATATTCCATTTCATTAAAAGACATGATAAACTATTTGTGGCACAATCTATTTTTGCATCCTGTGCAGAGCCAACCATGGCACGGGCACTCAATAAAGTCTCCAGCTACCCAATCTTTCCTCTTCAGGCGTTTGCCATAAAAATACCCCCTTCTACCTGTCTGCAGTCACGGCTTAGATTAAACAACTTTTTTTGTTCTGCACAGACTTTTTAAATATACATTGAAGTGATTATTAATTTTCACTTCTCAGAAACAAGGATGACTATAGCATAGCAACTACATGTAGGAGGGAGCTCTAAAATACCCTATTTTAAATTATACAACTTGACAGCCTGTAAGAAATGGAACTTGTTAGAAAAACTGATGTTCCTCCACTGCTTAGTAAAGTGTTCCTTACGCTAAAGCACAGACAGCATTAAAAAAGTCCAAGCTCTACAGATTTGATCCCTATTCTGCCCCGATTCCAGCTTCAATATTGCGGGAYCCCATATGGTGACAACGCGACCGTAAAGAACCACATTCTGGGGGTCCTATTTCAAATGGAAAGATAAATGCCAAACAAAAAGCCCCAGAGTGTGATTCCTACCAGCTTTCCTACCTCCTGCACTAGTTTTGTTTAGGGGATGCTACTGATAAAGCAGATTTTTCTTCTCCTCACTGAAACTCTTCATGTTCTATGTTAGCTCTAAGTGTCGCTAACATCTGCTCTGTGCTTTCTGCTCCATGGTTTCTGCTGATCATTTATCTGCCTACAGCACAAAAGAGACAAGAAATAATTAGTTTTGGTCACAGCTTTGGGAGCGTCAGCCCCCTAAATCCTGGAGCAAAAATTAGGATAAAAGGGCAACGGGAAAATTGGACAATATCCTGCTAAGGCTTCCTGAGAAACAGTCCAGTTGGAACTCATGCAGCCTCACTGCTAATTATGGTGCATTCTGACCCACCGGGTACAAACTTAAAGCACAGGGCACCTCAGAAAGAACAGAAAACACATAATATTCCTTAAGGAATATTCTGCCATGCCTGGACCTGCCGAAGGAGGAAGAGGGAATGAAGTCGAGCAGCTCACGCCGCACGACAAATGTTTACAAGCGAGAAGCAGTTTCGTGGTCATTATCCTCAGACTCTTGGCACAGACTAATCTGCCCAGCCCAGCCCGAAAACAATCTGGGCTAATTTTGTCCATCCATTAAGCAGATCAATCTGCTTAGTCTTCCTCGGGTCAGTGGCTGACAGACTATCTGTTAAAAGGGTTTTCCAGCAAAAACTGCTGCCACTGCAACAGATTTTAATGGAAAGGTACCTTACATGAGTCCACAGTGACGACTATTTGCACATACTCACGTGCCACCTGTGTTCCTGTGGCAATAGCAGGCAAACAGTGTAAAGCAGATGCTGAGAAAGGCCTGGTGACTTATAGCTTTTAAAAACAGCCATGAATGCAATATTTTCAAGAC
Organism: Nothoprocta perdicaria; assembly: GCF_003342845.1. Lineage (NCBI taxonomy): Eukaryota > Metazoa > Chordata > Aves > Tinamiformes > Tinamidae > Nothoprocta > Nothoprocta perdicaria. Next base: position 912,658 of record NW_020454949.1, on the reverse strand, counting down.
GAAATATTCAAAATTCTGCATGCTTAACGAATGCTTAGAGTAGAAAAAGCAGGATTTGAGATCCCTGCAAAATTTTTAGAAAATTCACCAATACCATATGTCCAAAAAAGAATCTAACTTAAGATAGATAGGCCCGTAATTTGTGAAAGGTGGAGGATAACAGTAAACACGAGTGTCAGTCTAACAAATCTTTGCTTTCTGTCCTGCCTTACGCACATACACACAAAGCAACAYGGTCATGCAGATGCAAACAATTTATGTGAACTAAAGAAAAACATCCACCAAGCAAAACAGACTCAGCACTTATTTTCATGCATCTATTCTCTAACGTTTAATCCCAGACTACAACTACCTTTTAGCAAGTTTTCCACTTCTTTTTTTCCCCTCTAAGGCGGCAGGCAACATTATATTTTGAGTATTTGGGATGTTGGGATTTATCCATGCCGCCACCAACACGCAGCACTAATTTAAACTTACCCGCAAACTGAAAGTTAATTCAGATTTCTGCTGACGAAAACGCAATAGAAAATCAGTTTACAATCCCATATTTTTCAGTACAATCACTTCTGTATATTGGCTCTTCTTTAGATACAGAATGGATCGGATACAAAGGCTGCATTTTATCCAGCTTTACCTTCTTTGGTCAGTTCTAACAGCTGCTGTGAAGCTGTACAAAATCAAAATGATGTTTTTAAATGCAATGAGACACTCCCAGCATCAGTCCAAAGAGCTAAGGCACTGGAGAAGTCCACAGCTTGAGTCCTGCACCAAAAGGAATCACTGCTCCTATTCCAGCGCAAGGAAGCCAGATCCACACTCCCGATCGGTCGGATACAGGAAAGCAGAGTGTGCTGGTACACAAGCAAGGGTGCTCAAAGCAAAGCAAGGGCTGCATGGATGCAAAGAGAGAGGCAAAAAAGAGCTAGCACAGTCGGGAGATGAGCCATTTGGTCAGAAATGGCCCGTGTGCTTTTCCTGGAGGCAAGACGCAGAGGCAAACCTTAGCTGGAGAGCGAGTCACGCCGCCAAAGAGGAGCAGGGGAACCGGGAAGGCAATAAAAAATACAAACAAAATAAAACAAAAGCAAAGGACGAGGACCATTAGACAGAGAAGAAAAATATTTTGCTCATTTAGCAGCGCTCTGCATGGCCTGGAAGGAGCCAAGAGCCCAAATTCCACATTCCCATTTGCTCCTGGTAACAGAAATGTGGAAAATGAGCGGGCAAACTTTGGGACCTTCGCAAGTCTKACTAAAAATGGAAGAGGGTGGCCAGTGCTCCGAGGGGAAGGCAAGAGAGCGGCGACGTGTAAGGAAGTCGCAGCTATTTTTAGACTTGCAGCGCTTCCAAAATCACATCTGTTTAACAAACCTTTTCCAAAGCAGCGAGGAGGTTTCAAGGGAGCAGCCAAGATACTCAGGTAGCCCTCATGCTCAACTGCAACTTTTGCTGGCCCAAACGCCCCCAGGTTTCATCTCTGCCCAACCCCAGCATAMGTTTTTATAGCATTTCTTAAAAATATGGCTTGAAATAAATTTTATAACAGGGTTACGCTGCATTGCAACTGTCATTAAACCAAGGAAAAATGCATCCATGAAGTAAGGATTCCTTTGCCATCCATTTTCCTGTCCTSGAAACATAGGTCACGCTGTAATATAAGTTTCTCTATAGTATAAATTAATTAAAAGTGGTTGGGCTGAAAAAGAGTGCAAGGTTTTATGGCTAAAATTACCCGTCCCTGGCTCAGATGACAGACTCTTGCCTTGCAGCCCAGGGAAGTAAAACATGGAAATTAAAAGCAAGAGGGAAGAGCTACAGATATCCCATTAACAAGGAGTTGTCCTGGGCTTGTTCTGGTGACATTTTTCCCCAGAACTACAAAAATTGTTTCATCTCCAATTGTAAGAGCTGCTGACGTGCGCTCCATGGTGCTGCCAAATCCTTTCCTCATCCCAGCTGCAGCTTTAAACTCCGCAGCATCTTGCAGCACTGTCACGACGTCACTCCAAGCTGCACAAGATAAGGGTGTTTTCTTCTGTTTTAAGAGTTGTTGCCTAGGTTTYTTTTGTGCTTCCTTCTCTTGACTTGTAAGAAATAACCAAGTGTTTTTAATTAAGTTTACTCTGCAAAAGTGTAGCTGAACTTAAGTGCCTGCAAACAGTAAACAACTCATTACTGAAAATAGCCAGGAGCTGCTTTTCGGTTATAGGAGGTATCTCAGCTTTAAATATAGAGATGTTGCCATAAAACCCTGCGAGTTCTGTCTTAAAAATAAGTCAGTCAGCTGCAATCCTTGAATTTATCCATGAAGGAATAAAAGGAAAAGKTCTAATACTGTATTTAGGTTATGATCCATGGCTACGAGCATTGAATTTTCTTCATAAATAATAAAAACATTTCAAACTGCTAAGCCCCAAAACACAAGGTCTCAAAAATTAGAGAAATGATCTATATGTTAAAATTCATTTCTTTTATCATTTTATTAAAAATGATAAAAATGATAAAAGCAGATCAYTTTTTAATCTGCCCACACTGAGAACAGCACAAGAGACAGTTAAAGTGATCATTTCAAATGTTTCCTCAATTAYTACCATTTTATGACTAAAAGATGAAAAAAGCAAATTTATGGCACACATGGATCATACTGTGCAAATCTTCATCTTAAGARTACTATTTTGTGCATAACAGATCAACTCATCTTTCGTGAGCACCACAGCTCCATCTTACCCTAAACCTTCCTCTTCCTCCCCAAAATATTTTGTGCCACACACTATGAAGCAGAACTCCGTTGAGACCACTGTAAAACCATCTTAATTAGACTTTAAAAACATACAACCTTCCTACTGAATGTTGTAAAAACTCTGATAAAAGCTCCTTTTCCCTCACTGCCTCCCACCCTTTTCTATTTTCTTCATGCATTAAAGCATAAAGCATGAGCTCAAAATGAGCACAATAGTTTATTTCTCATTAATTAGGCAAGAGCAAGTCCCATGTATGTGATGACAAGCTGAATTTACACTTTGCAAACTGGAGATTCTTTAGATCAAATCTGTTTAAAACAAATTTTATATTTTCATGTTAGCTCTGATACATTATTAGAAACAGACTGTAAAAATCACTTGAAAAACTTYTGTACTCTTCCCTGCCTCTTGCTCTCTCAAAGAAAAAAGCTGTATTAGAACTAACGCACATTTAAATTCTCCACCCAAAACAACACTCATTTTTGTTGTCATCTATCCTCTTACAAACACTTGAGAATAAGACTGTTATCATCCACCATATACTTGGAAAAACACAGAAATTTAAGTAGTGCTGTCATTGTGCTCCCTCTTGCCATAAGCATTTAACTTAAGCSACATATATATAGGCAAAGTCAACATACCCAAACTTGCAGACTGCCCTTAAACAGAGCATCTTAACTCCTAAGGATGGAATAGCTGCCTTAGAATTTCCRTTCGCGCACAAAAGTAGATTAAGTTGTGTTAAGAACTCCTTTTAAGAAAAGTATCTACAGTAATTATTGCTACAACCAACCTTTCTTGTTATGGTGTTTGCAAATGGTGTTTAACATGTATGTTCTTAATATCACCCACCGTACTTGGCCTCCAAACAGGTCTATCTGCTTCACCAATTTCAAAAATGTACTGTGAATCTTCACTTACACATGTCTCCTGTGGAACTCCAGGATTTTTCCTTGAATTCTTTCCTGGTTTGGCAAATACTGATTTGTTTTAAGGTGTTCTCGATCCTCCGAGTCATCAAAATCCCCTATTTCAGCTATTACAGAAAATAAAACATGGTTAGAATAAAAAGAAACAACAACAAAAAAAAAAAAGACAGACATACAGGCTTTGAAGATAGAATTATGGGAATTATGGGAATTATGGAAACCCCAAGAGCAAGACTGTACTTGCCTTTATGCATTTTGAACTAAACAAGAAAGAAAATTGGAAGGTACTTATGTTAAAAATAATCACTTTTTTCTCCTCACTTGTACTTTTCTAGTACACTGGAAACAAGGTAAGGCCACAGACATTGATATTTCCTCAGCAGCATCATCACGTTGCCCTGCAATTCTCTCCCAAAATGATACCAGAGAATGATTAGCAATACTTTAATTGTGCATGTCACAGCACACACAAGACAGGTTGCTCTTCCAGTGAGATGAGATAAATTTTGCACATCTGAAGAGGTATTATTAAGCAAGGAGGTAGAAAAACCCATTTGTGTAGATCATATCACCAATTTGTAACACATCACTTGGCTCCTGCTCAAGGCGTCAGGCTAAGCTCAGCTCTTCCAATTCCTGACCCCATTCAGTCTTTCAAGATGCCTGACTAAAAACCAGATTTTCAAGACTTCAGGTGCTTGAAGACTGAGAAAGAAAAAAACCTCGAGAGCTTGAACTCAAGTCTGAAATCAATGGCTTTTCACTCCCATTTCCTAAACTCCAGTTGATTCTATGCGTGCCACACTCTAGCCAAAAGAAAATTTAGAATTAACATAAGAAAACACTGAAGTAGACATCTGCCAAGGAGACGAAGGCTACTGACCCAGTCCATATAGAGAAAAAAAAAGATATGCAGGGGATTCTTCATTTTTCATGATCTCCAGCAGCCAAAATTATCTCGTACATAAGCACCAGATGTTGCTCACACCACTGGCTAGCCCTGATTAAAATCCCAGTGTTCCAAGTAAGGATTACTGGACGTACAGAGAGAAATATTGAAAGATGGAAAACGTTTTTAGCTACCCAAACGCAGGCAATAGTTTGTGTGCTGTTTAGTTCAATTCAGCAACATCAGCTGAGATACYTACACTGCAGAAGATGAGAGACGAGAAGAGCTGCCGTGTTGTCACTGCAGGTTAGCCGCTCCTCTGCCAAGTCCCTCTTGATCTGCAATGCAAACAGATACCTAAAAAAAGGGGAGAGTTGAGAGAAAAGTGTTGACACATGAAGGATTTTAGAACAACTGCACAGCTCTTTTAGGCTGTGACTCCTAATTTGCCCTCTCTGTAAAAAGAGCACGGAACAGGGGTGTTACCATCAAGGACAGTCAAGTAAAACTAAACAACCCRTGACTAATCCAACTTCATGGTGCAATTTAACAGTGCAAACAGTGAATAGGAAGTCGAAGGAAAACACACTCTTGAACAAGTTTGTCAGGTAAAAGTGGTCTAAATTTTGAGCTACAAAGAAACGTTAAGGGGTGCCCCAAGTGATTTTATCTATAAAAATGGAGACGGGAGAATAGTGTGCAAAATATGTATGTATATATATATTTTTCTGCTGGCACTAGGTTAATTCATTTAGTGGTTATATTTTCCAGTACTATAATGTCAGCACTTTCTAAAGACAGTAACCAATTATATTGCCTTCTAATACTACACTGACATAAATAAAATAGTTTCTAAATTTGTTAATAAATAGAAAAGGATTTTGACAGTTTTATATTAGTAATAAGCTGCCTGCAAAATACATTAGCAAAAAGAAAACCATGTGAGTCTCGAAAGCATCCTGTTTAATAAGGACTGACTTTGCAGCCTAAGCCAATTTTGGCATAATTTTTAGGAATGCAACATTGGTAATAATGAAARTTCCATAAAGTGTGTTCCATTTTCTTCTTACCTGTGATACTTTTTTTTTGACGTACTTACAATAAAATGTACATATGTAGTTAATAGCATTACGAAATACCTAAAGGTCCTAAGCACAGAGCAGAATTTCACAATGATGAGCACTAGACAGGCAGAAAAAAACGGAAAGTGTCTGTTCCAAAAAGTTGTTATCCTTTACATAATTTGTACAAGAGAAGATAATTAAGAGAAAAATCTGAGGAGCAAAGATAAAACTGKGAGAAAGACTAAAGCAGCTCTTTATATATTTAAAAAAGGAGTCAAGTATCTGTGACAAACTTACCTTGATTTTATTTAAACAGGTAGTGGAAACCAAATTACTCAAGAAACATCTTACCTGGTATATTCTTCTTGCAACTGGCCAGGGTCTGGAGGGAAAAACTTGACTGCTAGACGAAGCATTGTAGTCTTTGGTCCTAAAAATAAGAAACAAATAAAGTAAGTATTTTTTGGCATCTCCGGAGAAGAAGAGTCCATAGCTGCCTCTCCGTGCAGCTTTGCAGCAGGKCAGCTCCAAGCTGCACTGGTGCTGGGGTCCAGTGTCCTCCAARGGCAGCATGGTGCAGCAACCACGCTGCATTTACACTAATCATTAAATTGAAACAGAAATTTAATAACTGGCATCATCCTTCCAAGTTGCAACAGGTAYTTTGTATTCAGAGGACAAAGCCTAACAAGCTGAATCCTGCACTGAAACACTGAAGAAATGATGTGGAAGGAATCACTAAGCCCCGAATTTTATGCGACCGAGGCAAAGAAAGCAGCTGGCAGTAAAGAAAGTTTCATAATGCTCTATGTAGCATTTTATAAAAGCATAAAATTCAATTAAATTAGCTTCAACTTCTCCACTCAGTCTACTGAACATCTGGCTCAGTGGCCACAACCCTGCTGAGCCAACRGTTTGGATGGGGCAGCAGAGCATCTCAGGAGCGTACGGGGCCATTGCTCAACATCAGCATTCCCATTTAGTCTTTATTTTGGGGAAAACAGGAAAGGCTTAATATTTTCCAGCCAGTCAGAACACAAGGTGCTCTTCATTTATGAGTTGTCAATGTATGAATGGACTGGCTGTACTAACTCAGGAGGGATTTCCCAAGATGTTATCACGGCAAATTACTCCAGCTCTGATGCTGGACTTCTTTACCAGAGCTCCCTTTCCAGATAATAGTGCAACCCATTTGTCTTCTAAACCCAAATCAAGACCAAAAAAATCCATCACTCCAAGGTTATYAGGGAGATGCAACAGCCCAAAATCTCAGGAAATACAAAGACACTAAGTCTAGACCTCGCATCTTGTTGTCCTCTCATTATTTTAACTAAACCCATCTTCTATTTCTTGCACATTTTTAGTTAGCCCCAAGACTAGAAGGCGTCTTCCATCACAGAGCTACGCTCAACATTTATGAGGACGGAAAACACGGATGAACAGAGACCTGTTCTGGACATGTCCCTTCCCTTGGTAATCTGCAAGGATGTGAAGATGCTCAACCTGACCACTCAGAGCCAGTAAAGGACAACACAGACCAAGAGCAGAAGGACCAACATCTTACATCTTCTCCCTGCTGTCACTCGCCTGTCTTCTTCCTATGTTTTTGACTACTGGGATTTTATTCTACCTGTAATGTCCAATTTCAATATCCTCACTTCCTAGAGTGGCACATTCCTTCACACACTCTCCTCTCAGCTGCTAACATAGGAATGACAAATTTTACTCCCTGCCAAATAGCTGGAAGAACAGAGTTTAAGACTAACCCAGCTGTCAAGAGTCAGGTCGCAGAATTATCAAAGCTTTGGTGACTCATAACACTAAAACCCTAAGCCTAATTGGAATGGGATATCTCTAAATGTAAGCAAGCTGGAAATAAAACCTTAGATTACACAAAACTGCTCACATTTGGCACGGACTCATTCCAACCACAAGCATCAACAGCTTGTGAGATGCAACACAAGGAAAAACAGGATTTTTTTTAGTGATCTGAGTTAAAATATTTATATGTTCTTATTAGGAAAAGGTTTTAGTGGAAAGAAATACTGGACCCAGTCCTAGGCTGGAGGCAGAATTTACTGTAAGAGGCCAAATCGGGGCGGGGAGGGTACGGAACGGAAGGGAAGGAAAAGAAAAAGGTTGTTCAAAATGAAAGTCAAGACAGGCATTTTCACCTGCTCACCCCAGCAATTTTGCACATTTATTTGTGAAGAGCTGTCTTGCCTGAAAGTCCATACGGAGGAAAGGAAGGTGCTGGCACCTTCCTCCTCATTAGGGAGGACTCCTGCCGCGTTCCCACAGTTTGGAATAAGCTTTTAACCCAAAGCGAGACATCTAAACACCGGTTAGAGGGGTCAGTCCAGCTCCTGAAGCCTTCTGGCTGCGTTACCACTGCCCCAAAATCACGAGTTTCGAGCTCCAAGTATTTGCTCGGATGAAAGATTCAGTGTCTTAAAAAAATAAACTTAAAATCCCAAAACTTTTGGAACAAACTCCTCCAAGAGAGGATATTCAGGCACAGTAGATGCAGAAAGCCATCCGTATATGTATAAGCTGATGTTGAACACGCTTGGAAGCTGCATACCACGTCCCTGAAAGCCCACATACAAAGTCATTCTTTTACTCTTGGCACGGATGTGTAAATTAAATCCTTGTTGCAACCAAATGCCAGAAGCATGAAATCCTTCCCTGTAAATTCTCCATCTCAGCAAAAACGCGTGCGCATAATGTTTGCAATTTGGATCAAAACCTGGAAATCCTCTGCAAAGTTGAAGTGCTTCCTTCCCTTACCCAGGGGCAGCACACCAGAATTTTGGATCTAATAAACATCACATTAAAACAGGACCTACAGAGATTAAGTAGTAAGCAAAACCATGTAAGCATGCAGTTCACCTCCTGCAAGAGCAATAAACTCCATGTGCTGGAATAGGACTCACTGCATTCCCTATGAAGTTATCTGATCCTCCTCAACCAAACCAATATTTTTATACATCCCAAATCAGGCCATTAGCTAAGACGGACCAGAATTTTAATTTAATGATCTAGACTTTTTAACAACTATGCCCAAGGATCAGCTCCGTGTGACAGTTACACAGCAATCGCCATCAGCTCTGTGCATTTGTGTATTTGCAGTGCATATACACAAAAACATAAAAAACATAAAACCCCAGAGGACACCAAGCATCCCTCAACTGCTGTGTCCACATTTTCTCCTTCATCTCCCCTGCAAATCCTCAAACTCCTCAGCAAAACTCATCAGAGACACAAATACAGGAAAACACCTTTCGGAGTTGCCCAGACAAAGCTTTCTTAAAGTGATTTTTTTGGGGGGGAAAAAAGAACTGTGCTGGGAACAGCATCCACACAATACTCCTCTGCTGATCTCAACCTGGGACAGGCTTAGTGGAAGCCAAGGGATATATGGCCAGGGTTACAGAGCTCTATCTCCAGGTGTAAAAAAACCACCCCATTATTGCAGTTTTGTTAGTCTTTTACTTCTGAAATGCAGATACTACCAAGCAGTTAAATTAAATCTCTGCTTCAGACTCRGTACCATCAGGATTCCTCTCGTAGAGATGCTAATACACAATCATACATTGGTTATTGGATTCAATTAAAACCCAGCTTAACTTGCTGCTTAGGGAATTAGCAGGTTGCTCATAAGCACAGGCATTTTCAAGGCCTTCCCCAGCCCTAACTCATCTCAATTTTCAGGCTGCCAGGAGGGGWTTCCTTCAGCAGTCAGAACGTGCTCTCTCCCAAGCTACCAAAACCTTCACAGTGCTGAAACCATTCCAGAAAGTTTCATGTGTGACAGACAACAGAGCAATGTCTCCTACAGCTTAAGAACATCCCTCAAGAATCAATTTAACATCGACAACACTGTMATGTGGCTAATGTGAGTTTTGTCCAGCAGGAGGGAACAATGCAGAGATAATTTCAGCTACTAGAGTCTGTCTGAAAGGTCCACCAGCTCCCAAACAGAGACACGACCATGGGTACTGTCTTCTCCCACCCAATGGGTGCTCTAAACCAGCCTATTGCTTTGGTTTCCATCAAATACAACTTAGGAAAGTTCACACCACAAATGTCACACTTGGCTTTAACATCCACATATGCAACCTGGATATTTATCACAGATAAGAGTCCTGTGTTCAGTAATTTCACATTCCACCCACCATAYTCTACATTTGAAAAACATGAAGTTGACATGTCCCAACAGGAGTCACTCTMACCCCCTACCAAGGGCAATTTTCAAGGAAGCAAAACCAGTAAATCAAGTAGCAATTATGAAAGCAACCCACATAAAGCAGATGCAAATGGAGGAAAACTTCCTTTTTTAAAAAATAAAATTACTTACTCCGTACTTGTTTAATAACAGGTTTCATAGGCTCCAGCCAAATCTGAAATTAAATAAAAAAATAGAAACTGATGGTTGCATTTGAATACAATATGAAAACATCAAAAGTAATTTCAACTAAAGCAGTTCTTTATGAGCATGTATTTCTTTCTCACTGTAGTAATGTGTTGTACGCAGAAGTCAGAGCATAGACTTGCAGGAGGTCTGGACAAAATCCTTTTTTTTTTCCCTTCCCCCTTTCTCTTTCCTGCAGGAATGCTATATAACGAGTTTTACTCCATATTCATTTCCCACAAATTCATCCTCTTCCCATAAGGAGACTTTCAGAGAGACTGTTGTCATTCCCAGGAAAAGGAAGATCCATAATGCCAACATGAAGTACTTCAGAAGCTTGACTTTATTTTTTTATTTATGGTAACAAAGTGATGGCATAAACTCAATCCTTACTAGTTACTCGCATGTCTGAGAGACAGCTGAGGATTTTCTGAACCTCATTAGATCCAGGCACGCTTTGGAAGCTTTGCAAAAGGAGCAGAAAGGGAACAAGCCTCCCTGCAGTTCTTTAGCTCAACAGCAGTCCACATTAGTGCTCGCTAGGCTGAGTCACTCAATACTTTCTGCATATGAGATCTAATGCTAGGGAAACAGAGAAAAATAATTAAGGCTTTGGGGAGTATTTTAATTTGGAAGCAACATTGTCCTCTTTGCAAGGTACAGAGTAGGAGACTGGGAGAACTACAAAACGCTGCCTGGAAAAGGGATGTAGTTCCTTAGTGCAACGAGTATTTATTTGAGAGAGGTTTGTAAGGATTCTTTGGAGAAAAATAACTGAAGGCAGAAATATCGGCACTAATAAAATGCTGCACATGTAGAATGTGATTTTATATGTGCTCTGCAGACTACATTGGGAGTTGCAAATTTTCACAAGGAAGGAGGGTTTTATCCATGTCCCTGAAAATAGAAAAACCTACAAGAATTTTTTAGTGCATTTTATAGACTTAACAAGAAATAGAATCCGATTCTCTTCTTTACTASTTGCCATTGTTCCAAGGAATGAAGTAGATGGACAATAATCAAACAGATAATCCCACATGAGGCTTAAGTGGATTTAAAAAAAAACTTCTGACATTCAGGCAAGCGCATTCTCCCAAACCCATCAAAAAGAATTCTTGGGAGACTTCACTTACCCAGTATGGCTGAATGTTCTGGAATTCAATTCCAAAATAGTCTGACTCCATCAAATTCAGATGCTTGTAAACTTCCGTCAGTAATGCTTGCCCATAGCATTTTGACTAAGAAAGTGAAAATAAGAGTGAGATGAATAATTAGGATGAACTAGAATTTAAGGCAAAGTAGCAGTAACATATGGCACAATTTTTCACGTTATTATTGACCACTTTTGATACTGTAACAGCTAAAGAGCCAGCGTAACCAAACAGGCTGCACAGGCTGCCAGGGTAATTCAGGTTACAAGGGACCTCCGGAGGTCGTCTAAGCCCAACCTCCTGCTCAAAGCAAGGTCAGCTGTGAGATCAGACAGGATGAGTGACAAACTGTTTGTCCCTTGTTTTTCTACCAGGAAACTACATGTTCAGATACACTCTGCTCCTCTGYGGAGAAACAGAAACACTTCTCAACCCCTGGTGAAAAAGCTGCAGGGCTAACGTTGCCTCTCCTTTAAGCCTCTGGCCTTTTCTGCAGCCTGGAAAGAATTATAAACATCTGCAGACACTCCGAGTTAAAGAGGACCTAAGTGGCCAGTTCTTGATGCTGGTTGAGATCTTGATGATCAGTTAGGATCTACCCCTGACCTAAGAGCCCTCAACTAGCACCTGGGCAAGGAGGTTGTCTTTGGAAACAGGACTTTGCAGGGGCCACATTAACAGCTCCTGGGGAACACACAGTCAGAGGAGGCCTTTGTCGATAAAGCCGGAATCTGGATTTTAAGCAGGGAGTCTTTGAAAACTGTGCCTCTCAAAACTTTGCTCTTGCAACGATGCTCAGTAAAAACACAGGATAACTAATAGATTTTATGTTGTTGTAAAGGACACACAAGAGGGCTCCAGTTCTCTGCCAAAGAAACCAGTGGGAAGCTCAATACCCCTATCTCTTACCATATTCTCCATATAAAAATCATCTGCGACGTGCCCCGCTAAACCCTTGCATAATCTTTAGTCAAGTCGGGTGCAAAGCAACGAGACACCCATCCTCAGAAAGCAGCTGTGCTAACCCAGGGCAAATTGAGCAGCTTTCCCAAGACGCCAGAAAGCCCCCGCTTCGCGCTGCTCATTCCAGCACACCAGTTTGCTCTCAGCACCCCTTACAGCCCGACGGTAGCAGCGGCCACAAGGAAAAGTGTCACTTATGAACCGCACAGCTTGAGGCTCCAGGGCTTTCTGCAGCCCTTGTTACCTGTTTCAGCAACACACGAGCGCTGCAGGGAAGGCTCCGGCTGCAGAAGGAAGCGCCTTGCTGAGCACAGCGGCCCCAAACAGCCTCTCAGCCTGATGAAAGGCAAATACAGAAGGATCGGATCTAACACACGCCCYTGCCAAGATTTCACTGCGCCCTTCGCTCCCGACGCGAGGGCAGCGCCTCAGAGGGCTCCCTGTTCCCTTCTTGGCAGCGTGGCTGCTTCTCGGCCGCTTCCTCCGCAAGCGGCAGCTGGGAACGCGCTGCCCTGGCCAAGCAGCTCTCATTTCCCTTCCTCCGGCTCCTTTTCATTCCTACTTCTATTCAGCACACCACGGCAGCAGGCAGATTTCCATGTGCGCTTTAGGAAGCAATTCTGGAACAATGAGGACACTGGAACGATGGGGACAGCGCCCAGCACAACTTCAGTTTGCCGGGTTTTCCAGCCAAACATTCRTGCCCCTGAGGGAGACCTGGTTTATTTGGAAAAGTCTCAACTTTTCCCATTAAAACAGACAGCGTGGACAGTTTTGCTGCCAATTCTTAAAAGMTACACTCTTGTGGGCTTGAACAGCATGAAGGGGCTGTAAATAAGTCTTAACAGAAGAAAACAACTATCTTTAAATCTGTTAGGATTTACTTAATCTTAATATATAATCTCAGTATATATGCACATACATTTTTTTGGTTGTACGTTTACTGCTCACAAGCACCACGTATTTGTGGATGAATCTTTCACAGCCAGCCGTTTCTGCCRGGGATGCAGCAGTACCACAACCAGCCTCCTATTTCCATCCACGAAGASGGGCCACGTCACGCTGACTTCTGCGGATAGTTTTATCAATCTTTACATCTCCTGAGCCAGAAAGTGTCCTGAAACACTAGGTCKTTGATACCATTTGCGAAAAGAGTCACACAGCTTTCTGAAGGGACATCTAACAATGTCTACTCTTATTTACAGGGTAGTTACAAAGATGATTGAGCCAAACTCTTCTTGGAAGAGGCAAATGATAAGGCACGGGGCAACAGYCACAACTTGCTACTTGGAAACTCAAGTTGGACACCAGGAAATATCCCTTTCCCAAAGGGTAGTGCAGGATCTTAAAGAGGCCCCAGAATCCCTGTCAATGATGGGTTCAAGACTTGTATAGACAAAGTCATGGCTGTCCTGACCCAGTGGTGGCACCAGTCCAGCTTCACGAGGGAGAGAGGACAACATCTCTAGAGATCCCTGTTGACCATTTGTCTGGCTCTTCCCAAAGCTGTTTGAGAAAGTAACTGCCTTGGAAATGTTTCCACGCACCACTGCTGTCAGCAATTGGACTCTGGTTTATCCCAAGAGCTTCCTGCCTTTCCGAGACCTCCTTGTGCCTTTTAAAGCATCAAGTCTTGAGACAGGACCACGCTGGTGTTTACAGACTGTGGCCTCAGAGGCCACAACGGGGTCAGTCTCAGAACATCTAAMCAGCCAAATCACTTGGCCTTGAAGGGTTGGGGCAAATGTAAAATGAGGACAGAAAGAAGAAAAAAAAACACATTGTTTTCTGCTTCACCTCCTGTAATTTGGTATCGTCCCAACATTTAAAAATCAAGGTTATATTAGTGCAAATATTTTTGTCATTTCAGCAATTAATTGCCTCCTCTGAATAGCTGCTGTTGCAAGTGTAAAACACCCCATACAGCCAGGGGACAAAAAACAGGTTTTTTTCCTTCTCTTACCCAAATCCTGCTGTTCAGTCATGCAGAATAGCAAAGAATGGAAGTATGGGAAACTATTTCTTTCTTTCAAACTGTAAGGAAACTATCCAAATGTTAAAAATTGGAAGCTAATTTTCCTTGGGCTTTTCAACTATAATTTTGGCCATCCTTCACCAAGGTAAAAAGAGGTTACAAGAGAAAATTTCACGCTGAACTGAATTTTATCCCATAGTACTTCCATCAAAACACAAAGCAACATTAATAATGTTGAATTTTAAAAGCATAATAAATACTGTTCCAGTGAAGTGGGTTTTCATTGGGTTACAAAACTGACAGACCTACCCAGCTCTTCCATTATTTTATGTCACAAATATTGTGGGGAAAACCTTTCCTGGCACTACTTCGTTTCACATTTTTTGGTACATTTATCTATTTCTAGCATATGTGCAAAGATATAACCACCCTGGCTGAAAAAAATCTCAAGATTTCAGATGTTGCCAAAATAAGAGTTAAGTTTTGTAGTTGGTAGCTCTATGTCAATGCTCAATCTGCCTAAAAACAGCACAAAGCAAAATATTTCAAGTCTTTTCCTCTGCTGTGGCTGTTATTTGGATGATGGGCAAGAAACCGATCCATTCATGCAGGGAAGAAAGGTCCCATTTTCAATAGAAATTCATAACATGGCAAACGTCCCACCCTGAATCCTCAGTTATTCCTTATGTGCTGCCAAGGCTACTACTGATATTACTGAATATTGCTGAAGTATCCCACAAAAATCTGCAGGAAGGATTAGGCAGAAAGGCAGTGGAGAAAACTGCCTAGCAGTTTGGCACCCAGTGCAACTAGAGACTAGWTTAAATCAAAATTATCAATTTCTGCCTAAGGAACATACCATCTTACTTGCAAAAATTGAGATATTTAGAAGGTGTGCCAACTGTAAGAAAATGACTTGTATGTAAAAACACTTCAGGATCAGAAATGAAAATTAATAATTGGAAATTGAGATTTTTTTTTCTGCCTGAAATTTAAAAAAAAAATAAATAAATTTTTAAAAAACCCACCCAACTGCTACAACCCCGACTTCATACATCAGTTTCCTCAGCCACAGCACTGAGTCATRTCATGTGCTGCGCTCTGCTTGACAAATTCAACTTCCAGATTCTCAGCACTTGCATTTTATATATATATGTGTACATACATTTACATTTTTTTAATATATGTGTGTGTATGTGTGTGTGTGTGTGTGTATTCACTCAAAGTAAACATCCAACGCTAGCAATTTTAAGGACAAGAAGAGTAAAATATAAATAAGATGGAAGTTGGAAGCACCATATTTATGTTTTAAATGTACTGTTTGACTGCTATTTACTATTTCCTTACCAGCATTTATTCCTACTTACACAGCAGGTCCTCTCTTTGCTGAACTGTTTTAGCTTAACGAGACAGAAAAAAACAACCTGGGAACACACACTATATGATTTTCAGTAGGCCTTGATCTAGTACCACCAAAACTCTCAGCAACCACTAAACACGTCTCCCAGACCATCCTTCTCTTTTGTCCATGTATTTTAACTTAAAAAAGTAAGTTTTCTTTTCGTAATGAGCATTTGTCATCCAAAAYGGACCAGCTGCCCTTGGGCAAACTTTCCAAAAACTAAACCCACTTTGGCAGGTGTTAGGCTGGAAAAAAATACATGCATATTTATCGGTCCAAAAGCCAAGAGTTTGGAAAATCTGGGAGTTATAAAACAGAAGTATAGCCTGGAAACTTACACAGYCAGACCCTGTGATACTGCTGGCTCCCGAATTTCTGCAACCACCGGTAGAGCTTGGATTTTACCTTACAAAAACCAAAACCTGTTTGGAGACCAAATCCCCCGGTAAACAGTCTATGCAGGGAGCGAAGAGCCTCATGTCAACACCGCAGCTGGCCAGACCTAGCAGCAAGACAGATCCTGGGGCAGAAGATGCAGCCTGGGTTGATTCAAGAAAAATCTCAGGGTTTAAATACCTTTTTYCCCCCCTCTCCTTTTTGCTGCACTTCAACAGTCTTCCCAAGGAAAAAGYGATTCCTCGTTTTTGGCAAATTAGAAAGACTAAATATAGTAACTACGCTGAACTCRCTTCCTTTCTTAACCAGAAGCCAGCAAACATTACAGTGATTTTATAGCTCTGTTTATCTACACCCCTTTCAAAATCTGACAGATCTCTGTCCAAACACCATTTGATAAAACTTTAAAACTCCCTATTAATAACTATCCTTAATGCCACATATAAACAAGATCACATTTGAGAGTGCGTAGKGGACATTTCAACTGCAACTGCTGCAGAAATAGGAAATAACATGAGATTAGAAGGAATGCCATTCATTTGTGACTAGATTTTTACAGCTAGAACAGTATTACTCCATTAAGAGCAGACAGACCCCCAGAATTGGAATTTTACCCTCCTCCCTTTTCTTTTTCCTGGTAAAACCAGATCTACCCTTTCACAAGGTCTGGTTTTACGTGCTTGGTCAGTCAATCCCTTAAGTCTCCCAGTCATATTTATATAGTCATATTTAAACCTTTACAAAGCAAATGCAGCCTAAACACTATTTTAATTACCTGAACACTTAATAACTTTCAGCTTCCACAGAAAGTTATTTCAATTTTTACTTTTAAGGCTTTGCAAAAAGAAAAAAGCTGTATTTTAAATACATCCGTTTGCTTTTTCACCCGTACATAATAACAGGCCCTAACTATAGGTTATTTTACTGACGTAACAGCAAAAAAAAAAAAAAAAAAAAAAAGGAATGAGACACCAACAGAACATTAGTTTTACAGAGAAAATCCACGGATTTGCTGCCTTGGGCAGGAATTCCACTATGGTAGGCTTAAATTAACATGTCTTAGATGGAGAATAAAATTATATGCATGCGAAAACCAGACAGGATCACAGCTGCATCCGAGGACACTCCCTTAGTCCCATGGGATCGACAGGAGGGTGGGCGCTCCGGCTGCTGTCAGGTTTGAGTTTTCCCATTTTGGGAATCAAGTTTCCATGTGACTTGSGCAGGAAGCATCTCCTCGGGCCTCAGCACTGAAAACTCACTTGTTCACATGTGTGAACAGCAAAAGCAAACAAAAATTGGCCATTTAATTTATACATTTTAAAATATACAGCATATTAGAAATAACTTTTAGTTAAAAAATATTTTTAAGATGTTCTTTCTTCTTTTTTCCTCCCAGAATACAGAGCCAGACAAGTCATTCTAGAAGCACAAGCCTCTAGCTCCTTTAATTAAGGCTCGCTATAAAACTTGTGATCATTTATATGTTCAGAAAGCCCCGCGATGCCAAGTGAAGCTGCTCTACCCACCCAACACGCTTTTCCAGAGCAGCAAGATCTGTCGGATGCCTCCAAGAAGGAAAACAGCAATTTGTTGACATGGGAAAAGAGCCCCAATAGGGGGGGAATTACATGTAAGAGATTGAGAAATATCCATGGGCCAATAAGACCATTTTTTTGTGTGCCTACCAAAGTTGGAAAAGCACAAGAAAGAGGACACATTGCGCACTTGGAAAAAGCAAAGTTTGCTGCTGATGAAGCATTCACAGTTGGCCAAGTGCTAAATGTGAGTGACACAAAAACCTCACATAAAGTCAAGCAAAAATCCACAGTCGCTCTCCTTACTTGAAATTAAAAAAGAAAAAGGAAACCAAACACTTTTGCTTCTTGCATGACACTAGATTAGCCGAACAAAAGTAGTTTCAAATGAGTTACTGGAATTAACATCTTATAACAATAATTATAGAGAGCTTTAGGACACTGATGCTTTGCATATCACTTCTATTATGGAGCTTTTGCAGAGGTCCTATCCAAAACAGTTCRGAGATAGCTGAAGCCGAACCTCTACCAAAATAAATTATAAACAAAAAAACATTTTTGGATCACCAGGGAGAGGAACCTGCAACTGTAATGTAGGATGAGATGATAAAAAGCTGCCAAAAGACAGAGCGACAACATCCTGACAGGCTTCTTTGGACAAAAACTGGGCACATTAAGGACTTGGTCTCGTCAGGGTGTTCACAGTAAACACAAGCACTAATTCAAGTCTTAAAAGGACCCTCTATGCCCCCATTATCATGGTTTGACCTGGGCGTTAATGATGAGGGATTACAAGGCCCCAGATTTTGTTTTGCAGCCGCGGTGCCATTGCCTAAAGCCAGAAYAGCCTCGGGTGTGATAGGCTCAAATATCGGGACACCGAGGTTTAGGTTTGACCATGCTAATACACACAGGCCTCAGGAGGCAGAGGGATAACCAGAGACAACAGGAACTTTCAAATAAACACTACAATATTTAATAGTAATAGATATATCCCACAGAATTCCTTTTCCCTGCAAGGTTCTTCTGGAGAAAACCAAAGTTGGTCTCCCCGGCCTAAAGCGCACTTTGAGCRGCACTTGGCCACCGCAGCAGTGAGTTAATAAATACCTCTGGAGCAGATTAGATAAGACGGGAGCTCTGCTAACTTTCCCATTTGGAGCAGGAGGTTCCAGCACCTCTGGCTTTGTGCTGGCTGCCCCAGTGTGCCTGGCAAGGAGGYTACGTGGGACCGTGACCTTAATCCTTGGGGATTCCAGCTAAGCCGCATGTYGGACGGCTCCAACGGGGAGTCTCGACCTGTCGAGATGCCAGAGGCATCCGATACAGAAGACTGAATCTCAGAGGGGGGAAAGTGCATGTGAAAAAGGAGCTTCTTCCCACGCACCAGGTCCCTTTGCAAAGCATTTGGGGCTCACTCCACTTGCCTGAGCGGCCACGAAGCCACACTCAAAATGCTTCAGCTCCTGCTGCCTATCACCACAGCATAGGGTTTGTTTTTTTTAAATAGTCTTCTTACTCCATTCTAGACAGACAGGTAGCACGTCTCTTGCAAAAGCGTTTTAAAACAGCCAATTTCCACCATTTTTTATCAGTAGCTTATGAAAAATAAAACATTTGCGATCTCCAGGAGACAGGACCAAATGCTACCATCACCTCCCTGCTTTATTACCAAGTATGTTACGTTACTGGAGTTGGTAAAAGAGCAACAGGCAACAGTTTTTTTCCTTACAGATTTTCCATTTTTAAATAACATCCACTGAATTAGATAGTGTATTAGCAAGATGCCTGAAAAGGATTAAGTGCCAAGAATTTTACTTTACTAAATGGCTTCTGTGTTTTATGTCGTGTGCATATAAAGTTTTAATAGACTTTTTTTTTACAGGAACATTCAGACCTTGATTTCTGTCCTTTGTTGGTTTATAACTCAATTTTCCTTCCTACCTAAAATGACAATTAATGCCTAGAGAAGCGTACAGCCATGCATGGTTTATATATTACCAATTAAGCTCACATCTTCCCTTAAAAAAGCCCCAAGGTCTCACAATAAAATGGCTGCAGATTCACCTTTCCCCACCCAACACGGCATTCCTGCCTAGCATTGAAAATCTCAAGTCCCAAACACAAAATAACAGGCTTTAGGGAGAAATATATAGCAGGAGGAAACTGCAAAGCTCCAATTACTTTCCTGCTGCACCCTGTAATAGTAATTCACCATTGGAAATGTGAAGTTTTAACTTTGGCTTCTGAGGTCAGGCAGAAATAAGCTCCAAAGCAGCTTATTTGCCATATTTAGGAGAGTCCAAACGGCGCAACGGCAAACATCTGGCTGCGATTCCTGCTGGAATTTTGACTATTTCTTCCCAGGCAGARAAGAAAAACATGGCACTCGCCAAGGCAGCGTTTAGATTCGTTTAGCACAGAGCTAATAGGATTCAGCAGCAGTCTGGCCTCCCACTGCCCACATATTTAAGCTGTTAATGCTTCTCCAGCACCAGGAGGGGGAAAAAAAAGTCTTTATGAAATCAGAGTGTGAATGTGGGAGCACAGAGCAAAAAGGGGAAGGCACCAAAGCAGATTCTTGTCRGAGCGCTGCCTCTCTGGGCACTGGGAGAAGCCAAAAGGCTGAGAATAGGGTGAAAAATCACTACTGGCTGCGCACCCGATGAGCAGCGAGGCTGCAAACCTCCTTTTCCAACCACAGGAAGTCCCAGGGTGCGTTCCAGCGCTCCGATTGCTTCCTCCACGGCTCCATAAAAACAGCTGATGGCCTAATGCACTTCCCGGTTTTCAGACCTCGGAGCACAATGAGTCACGGGCAGCAGCCCCGAACAACGAACATTAGAAAAGCAGCAATTTTCAGGACCTCTTTCAAATTAAGGGTGAAAAAGAACTGCAGATAACACTATAACCAAATGTGGCCTTCAGAGGAGAGAAAAAAAAAGGAATTTTGCATTTTTAATAATGCAATTTATATGTTTAAATAAACCAGGAAAGCATTACATGAGTGACTAGCAAAAATTGTATGACTGTTGGGCAGAATAAACAGCGAGTGTTTTCAACTTAATATAGAACAAGGTGCTTTCATTTTTTATTAATATAATAACAGTCAAACTTTAAGGCACATGAGTCAACTCAAAAGTAGTCACGAGCACTGAGTGGTCAATAGTTAATAAGAAAAATCAGGGAAAAACGTGAAATCTTACGGCCCTATGCTGTTCTCAGACTGCAAAGACAATTGTTTCCCAGTACTGGGTATGGAAAGAGCMGGCACAGCAAAGATGCCAAAAAGCAGGAGAAGAAACAAAAGAAAATAAATTTCCTAAGGCAAAGCTTCATGATGTATAGCACAAAAACACCTGCCTGGGGTCCAAGTCTTATCCAATATTTAACTTCAGAGCATTACAAGACTACAGGCCAAAACTGAATATC
Source organism: Nothoprocta perdicaria (assembly GCF_003342845.1). Classification (NCBI taxonomy): domain Eukaryota; kingdom Metazoa; phylum Chordata; class Aves; order Tinamiformes; family Tinamidae; genus Nothoprocta; species Nothoprocta perdicaria. The sequence goes on along the minus strand of NW_020454949.1, from coordinate 891,764 downwards.
CAGCCCAGGGAACAGCTGTAGACTTCTACAGCTGGTAGAAGTCTAAGGCAAACAGTAACCAAAATAAAGCTAAGAACAAACTGACACATGCCCAACACTAACACTTGCATTTTGCTGAGAAGCAAATTATTGTGGTATATTGAAAACAAACAAAAAACATTAAACAAACACATCAAAACAGACTACTTGTGCAAAACATCATGACAGAGAATAAAACAGAGAGTTCTAGCCTAATCCTTCTCCTTGAAGGGATGAGGCCGACCACTTGCCTTTGGTGAACATCAAGAATCGTGCTACAGTTTGACCACAGCTGTTCAGAGTTCTATAGAAATACATATACTTCCTGAGTACAGTGCGATCTATAGACTAAAGATTAAATATCACAGCAAGGCTTCAGTTCTGTTCCATATGTTATAAACTGATGCAATGTGGGCAGTAAAAGACTCAAAATAAATGAAACATATTACAGGAAACATCCAGAGGATGTGACAGGTGAATATATATGAAATATGTGTGTGTATACGTATGTGCATATACATAAAACATCTTTGACTAAAGGTATAGACCTATTTCACAAACTCTATTTTAARATATTATCAGTCTCATCTACTCTCCATAACACTTTTTTTCCAGCTACACCATATAAAAAAAACCAGTTGTTTCCACTAACACAGACATATCTGTCATATTCTATACCTCTGACAGCCCATACATCTATCACCATAACACACTCTGTTGGTAACTCTCTGGTAAATCAATGCAAAGGTTTTCAGCAAGCAAAAAACTTTCCATATCCTAAATTGCCCTTTGAAGCAAGAGATTCTACTGTCTTTCACTATCTACCCCAGACTGTTGTAATATTTTTGGGTAAAATTAAAGTGCTCATTTTGACAATCCCAGACACTTCTGCTTAAATCTGCATATTCTTAGGCTGACTAAAAGCCYCCAAACCCAATCTCCTAAAAGGACTGAGAATTTCTAGTGTAGAAACCTCTTTTTGACTTGTGTCCAAAGTCTGAATTAACTTAAATTTTAAACTCTTTCAGTAGGCTTAATTTGGAAAGACGAGCATAGATGCCCCTTGATATGGCATGGCCAAGATTTAAGCTAACTAAATAAGCTGGCTGTAAAAAGGGAGAAGAAAGAGTCTCATTAAAAGAATCACTATCCAATCTGGTTTTGGATGTCTGTGTTTCATTTGCTTTCCATTTGAGGAGGAAAAGAAGAAAGAACAAACCTTCAATTTTCAATTTTTCTGTCGTAGAATACACCCAAGAAATAAAATTCAAAAGACTCCCCTCACTTGCTGCCCCAGCATACTTTAAAGGACAGCTCCTTCTTATAAGGAAATTCATGATTATAAAGAAAACCTTCAACAGTAAGGATTGCATGTGTCAGTAGAGCAGCGAGTGGACAAAAACCTGTGCATTTCAGCTATACTGAATAGCTTATCCCATAGGGTTAAAATGGCCAAGGCTTTTGCTAKGCTATTGCTATCACCTACTACATTATTTACACAAAAACAAATGATGCAGATAATCTATTACTAGGACTCTTTAATGCTATAATTGCTAATTAGGGACCTTTTTGTGTTAAATGCTCGACAGACATTCTTATTCCTTACAACCTAAGGACAAGAAAAGCTACAAARAACAACACCAGGATAACAACCATCTCGACACACTACTTGTCCAAACTGGGATGGTTTTTTCTTTTCTTCGGAGAAATCCAAGAGAGTTTTAACTACCAGAAACGTCTTGTAGTAACAGCAAAGACAAGCAAACAACAAAAAGAGAGGTACAGCACTGGGGCCTAATTAGGGGATAGCATTAAATATCTGCTTGCAAGAAACCTTGGTTACAAACCACTAGAACCACTGAGGATGATAATAATACAAAAGCATAAAGCTCTTTTTTCCCCAGTTTCCAACCCCCAAGAGCCACACATGGCTCAGGAAGCAAGAACAGTTTGAAGATACCTGGTACACGGCACCACAACCAACAGCAAAAAATGGATACTGTATGAGCCTGTATTCAAATAAACATCTTTAARAAAAAACACAACCATCTGCTGCTTATAAAAGATTTTTTAAAAACACAAGCAGAGCTACTCATTTACCTACTCGTAAGTAGGTCAGATCCCTACAAGGGCTTTTTTTTCCAGATATTGCCTCAGTATTTCCCAGCTGTGCATGGTAGCACATTCTGCAAACTTTACATTATCTCAAGTTAAGGGTACTTGAAGTTTAAAGTTCTCTTACTTCAATGTCAAGCACTTCCACCGTGTTGTCCAACATCTTTATTTTGATCTGCAGATCCCTCTCGTGCGTTTTGGCCGGGGAGGATGCCATGGCAGTGGAGAGATTCTGCCCTGGCTCCAGGGTACTCACTCCGGTGTTTTTCTGCACACCCAAACGGGAGCCAGGAGTCTGCAGTACTCGGTACGTTCCTTCTATCTCGCCCATTTTTCAGCAGTGAGCAAAGCTGAAAACAAACCTAGAATAGAGAATTACAGTCTGAAATACAGTTTTCCCACCACCAGCCAATTAAAAAGAAAAAAAAACTCTATTCCAAGAAGCCTAGTTACACATTAAGTCCTTTCATGTTCTTCATCCCACTGTCAAAGCCAGTAAAATCTGATCAAACCTGGGAAAATACAGCCACTGCGAAGAAATATAAGTGGCAGAAGTGAATAATAACGACTCCAAAACACAGTTAGGAAACAGGATACTCAAAGATGGTACCTCACTGCTCAGCCACTCTGCCATGGAGGCAGAGCACTCCCTGAGATAAGACAGGAGGCACTTTCTTCATCCCTCAGGACGATGACTCATGCGAAGCTGTAACTTTTCCAGCCCAGGCTGGCAGGTCGGAGCCCTCGCAAAGGAGATTTCTGGAGCCGATAGCAGCCAACCTGAACAGTACCCGGATGAAGTCACTCTGCAAAAATCCCGATGGCAGAAAAGCGCCGCAGTTCAATGCCCCGCGCGGCGCTCCCGCTTCCCTGGCTTGGCTGCGGTTGCTGCAAGTCGAGCAAATGTTTAATTTGACACGGGAGTGGGGGGATCAAAGTTACTGTTTGTGCTCTAGGCCAGCTCAGGCGCTTGAGGACACAGGAGGAAAGGGCCACAGAAAGGGGGAACAAGCCCCTTGATGCTTCCCAAACCTAGGGCTGTCCCCGAGAATAACACCCCACCTTTCACCTGCTCCGGATCGTGCTGCAAACAGCAGCTTCAAAGGGCGGCTTTAGCAATTAGGGCCTSTCTTCGCGAGCCAACACGGCAGCTTTGCACAGCCGGTCCCGTCGCACCCGAAACCACAACGGTTGGGTGCACAGCACCAACTGAGCCGGGGGGGAACCGAACGACATCTCGCAAAACACGACGTTGTTCCCAAAGCCCCGCTTCGCACCGAAACTCAGAGGATCCCCCACGCTCTTGGTGGCGTTTCCTGAATTCCAGGCCATGTCCGAACAACCCAAAGTATGTGGAAACTCATCCTTGGAGAACTGGATGCAACCACCGCATTTTAAAAAAAAAAAAAAAAAAATACCACCCAATGCATGGTTAGAGGTTTGCTTTGTAATAAATCAAAGGCTTTGTCTAGAAGAGCATTCTCTTTACAAAAGAAAGGTAAATCAGGAACAAATTCCTCTCTCCTTTTCCAACGAGCAGGTAGGAAGACTGTTGCGTGGAGTTAAACATAGTTAACCTTAAATGTCATTTAAGARGAGGATTTTTTCTTAGGTTTTTATCCTTGTGCACATATAGAGAGCATAAAAACAGTGCTTACAGAAGCCCTTCGCAGGCCTCAGAAGTCACCACAGTGAGATAACATCGAGGCTTTGCACTGGTTGCACGTGTGACAACTCAACTCCAAACCAGACCAGAAGTTGCCGGAGATTCTTACTCACCGGAGCAGCAAGCCAGGAAAAACGAAAGTGGTGTCAAATGGAAAGTGCAGGTGGCAAAGTCCTTCTGCACAGGTGTGAAGAGGAAAAGTGAACTCAGCAGGGCCCAGCTCCGTGAGTGACGCACTGCTGCGCATATTTAGCCCAGATTCTCCATATAGGTACAGCGTGGTGAAAGCTAATCTAAGGACTATATCTAAGTGTGAAGGGCTGAAAAGTGTCTAGGCAGAAAATACCGAGATGGGGAAGCCAGACTTGTCCAGCGAGCAATTTCCTTTTATCTGGCAAAGCRTTTGTGAGCATCTCTCCATTGCAAACGTGACTCCCGATGGACTTTTATGGTTGTTAAAAATCCCCGAGAAGCCTGGGCTACCAGAGCGGCCCTTGGCACCCGGGCTTTGGAGTTGGGAAGCAGCAGYGCCCGCCGCCGAGCGCCTCCCGCGGCGGGCAGGCCGGGACACGGTCCCGATGCCAAGACCGAGCGCGACGCCACCGCGACAGCCAGGAGCAGCTGCCGGCAGCCGAGCTTCCAAACCGGAGCTCCCGGGGCGCTTTCGGTGCTCGGAGATGCGGGGAGTTTTGCCTTTTCCTTTRGTGGGATAAACTCACTTGTCGGCAGCCAGGCAGTGCCTTCGGTTAGCAGTGAGGAGGCAGCTCGTGCCCGAGACACCTGGATTTTCGCAGCACCTTTTGGTCAGTGACCAAGGGGGCCACGTAGACGCCCCATTTTTAACCCATTAGGTGTTTATGCAAACCACTGGTCTGAGGTAAGCCATATTTCCCAGATAAAGCCCAGAGGGGAAAGCTTGCGCCTCCCAAACATAAGGATTTCCGCAAGCCCCACGGACTGGGAGATCCCGACCCACCGCGGCACCTCGGCCGAGCAGCAACCACACACAGAGATTGCTAGGCACTACTTCCAAGCGGAAACAACACCAACCATTCCCAAGTCCACACCAACGGATGCCGCAGGAATCCAACAGGGACACAGAGACGACGGAAGGACACAACTGGGGCAAAACGGKCTGTTTTGGGCGCACGCGGCCGCTCTCACAAACCCCGGCTCCTCGGTCCGCTGCCAAGCGGAGACCCTGGGAGCCCTCCCTGGAAACCAGCCCGTTCCGGGAACCCGCCCGGACAGAAGAACGCGAAACTTCAAAAACGAGGCACTAAATCAGCGGTGCGAGGATAAAGAGCCAAGGGAACTGATTCCCTCACACGTTTCCTCAAAAAAACCCCATCGCGGAGCGACCTCGACGCGCTGCCGAGGCCAAACACGTCCCAGACGGCGGCGCAAGTTGCGAGGAGGAGGATGTGGAGGAAGCAGCGGGCGGCAGGGCGGTGTTTTTGTCTCTTTYATAAACGCGGAGCCGCAGCGCTCGCGGTGAGCGGAGCTGGGGAGGGGGGACGGGCTCAGCCGGCCGGCCCGGCGCTGCCACCGCCGCGGCCTCCCGCCCGCGGGTCCCGCGCTGAGGGACAGGAAGGACAGGGAAGGGAAGGGAAGGGGAAGGAGGGAGGGTCGCGTCTCACCTCYSAGGGCCGCTCGGGAGCGGGCAGCGCCGCGCCGGGCGCCGTCCCCCSCGCCGCGCCTCAGGCGGCCATGACGCGGCCCCGCCCGCCGGCCCCGCCCGCCGCGGCGCCTCCCCATTGGACGGGCGTGCCGGGGGCGGGGCCTCGCCGCAGCAGCGCCTCACGTCTCTGTGGGGTCCCGGGTTCGAGCCCCGGCCCCGGCGGGAGCGGGGTGGCTGGAATCGGGGGGACTGTCGCCAATTATTACCAGCGGGAAGGTTAGGACAAGCCCTAGACCTAAACAAGTACAGCCAGATGCACGTCAGGATAAAGCCTCAGTTTCCAGAGTGCTCCCAAAGAGAAGCTGGTGAATGGGAGCGTTGAGCTCCCGGTGCCCACACAAGGGGCAGGGTCCCCTCCACACGGGCAGCACCCACTGCGGCCCCCAAAAGCACCGGCCGCTTCCTGCAACTCGGAGTGCGGCCCCGAGTAGCTCTGGGAAACACCCTAGGAAATCCAATGGCAAGCGGATTTTAAAAGCAGACATCCCCCGTGCAAATGGATTTCTGCAGCCTTTGGATGCTCATACACTCCAAAAGGGGATCCCAGGGTGTCAGGGCAGGCAGGAAAACATCGCCTCTGAAAACTGGGAAAGAAAAGGAGTAACGCTCTGGCTCACCTCGTAYCTGAGAATTTTGCCTTTCCACAACACTTTGAAAGTAAAAAAATTGGCATGGGGCACAACTTTTGCACCTAAACACGCAAAATCCCCTTCCACCCTTTTTCCCCTTCCGCCTTTAGCGGCTTYGGGATCCTCACCCATCTGCTTACGGAAAAGAGAAAAAACAAAAACGCCATCACAAATGCGCCCAGTAATTCCTGACTGGCAATGTTCCTGCCTTAAACTAAAAATTAAAGAAATAATTAAAACGATATTTTGAAAACCGTGGCTCACTGCTGGTTCTCCTCAAGAATGGAATTGGCACTGAAGAAAATCATTCATGCCAAAAGCAAAACTTAAGCGTTGTAAAAACACACACAGCATTTTAGAGAACTCCCTCATAACACTTGTTATAAGTTCCAATAAGTTCAGGTGCTTTCGTAACCAAAAAGAGCTTTTTCAGTGTCCTCTTTTGCCTCCCATTTGCACTGCACGATGGAAACRGAGGGGCTGATTTTACTCTCACATTTAATGCTATAGCCCTTCCACATCCCCTAAACTGCAGGATCTTTGGAGCAATCTGTATTTCCATCACCTGCTTTAGCATTTAAAAAGTGCACAGAGATTTTCTTGTGCAAAAAAACAGTTGTTGCCAAGTTGGAGACAAACCCAATGTCCGCTTTGCGAGGAACATCCCACAGCAATTAGAGGGAGGAAGCAATAATTACGGATACGGCAAAGCCTTTGGGAGTGTCGGCACCCTGCTGTTCGTGCTGGGTTATATATTGCTTTTTTGATTGCTCACACAAAACATATGTCATTTACTGTGCTGAGACGATGTGGAAATGACAAGGCACTGAAGCTCCTGCGTCCGCGTGCCCAGGATGTGCGTTTCTAAAAGCAGCTCCTTCTGCTCACCCGAGGCTAAATATTCACCATAGTTCAGCTGGATGCACAAGCTTTTCTCAGAGAATGATTTATCTGTGGATCTGCTCAGTGGATCTCACTCACGTCTGCACCTCCGTTTTGGGGGGCAGTATCGAAGAACCCCACAACTATCACAAGTCTTTTTAACTCGAGGCCAGGCTTGCATTAGGGGACTTCTACAACTTCCAAAATATGGTGGCATTGGGAAATTTCCCTTTCACAGCGGCCCGCTCCAGGGAGTGGATGGGCAAGGAGGATGTTATCTCCGTTGTAGCCTAGGCCACCTTCAGCCTTTACTGCTATCTGCATTCACAGGGAAACCAAGGCCAAAATTTTGCGCTAACCACGAGCAGCTTCATGGAGACCACGGGACTAGATGAGAGGGTGGTTTCAGTGTTGGGGAGCACGGTTGTCTTCAAATGCGTTGTTGAGCAGTCAAGCTCTGTTGGAAGCTTAAGGTGATGTGGAAAACAAATGGGCCTTTCCCTTGACTGGTGTAAAGCAAAATCAAGCAGCGCATCCTCCTAAAGCTTAGGTTAGATCTGCCTAAGATCCAGCTGAGGAGGCAACAGCACAAGACGAGTCGCTTCTTGCTCTCTTCTTCCCAAATTTAGCCTGGGTCTCCTTCCTTATCGGTGAGATCACTTCCAGAGAAACCTTGCTAGCCAGGATGATGYCAAGTTCTGCCCAGGATCTGATTTCATTGCATCGGCAATATAACTAAGCGTGAATCTGTGATTTCACACCAGGGTCCTGCGATTGCAGCAACAGGAAAAGCCTACTTAGCACAAGCAGACTTTTTGCARAACGACTAAAGTTATTTTCTCTAAAACTCCATTGAGCCTAAAACTCTCCTAACCTTGAGCTTAGTGGCAAGAGTAACTGTAAGGGCTGACAATTTTCTTTGTTAGGTTGTTGCTCTTCTTCTCCATAACCTCCTAGGGCTTGAAGTAGAGCACCTCAGAATATTACCTCGGGAGAAATCCTAATTTCCACAAGTGAGTTCTGCAACTCGTGTTGCACGTCATGAAAATCAGGGATTTCCCTGGTCATACTGATGTGAAAGCAGATATTCTAGCAGAGCTCGCTCGGCTGCTGCATGGTTTGGTACCTGCGGAATCAGAGGSCCAAGACGGGGCCCTTCACTTCGCAGGTCCGTCCTCTGCACTGGCTTCCCAACAGACACAGCGSTCTCAGCAGAGAGCAGCCTACGTGGCCTGTTGAATCTCTCCTCCGCCTGCCTCACCGGTGACAAATCTCAACATAACCAGCCACAAGTTGCATCAGAGCTCATCTCAGGCAGGAAAACCAAGCCAGTTTCACTGGAACTGCTGTAGTTTTTTTCCTTAGTCATAACCTACTCGTACCCTAAATGGTAGAAAAACGTGTGCAAGAACAGACTGAAATCATAGAATTTAATCTCTAGACTGTCAAAAACAAGGGGCAAGAACTAGACAAATGGGAACTGCTGAACAGTTGGAGATTTGATCCACACAACGAGCACAAAGAATAAATGTCAAGGACGGGCATGTCCCTTTCTGTAGCCAGACTCTTACGCCAGGTTCAGTTAACGTTAATTTTCTCCTATAACTCCAAGTGAGTATGTTCCCTAACATCATTGAATGAAGCTACTTGGAAAACTGGCAGAACTCACCCTCATTCCCCTGGTGCAGATACAGTGTCAAAGACACTCATTATTAGCAGCATCTTGCAAAACAAGCTAGAGAAACCAATTGTCATGATACAGAAGCTTTTAGACTCTATTTTTTTCCTCTACCTCCAAGCTTAAATATTTTTCTTTTCTTCCACCAATCTTAAAGCTTAGATCTAGAATTACACCTTCATGTGAACCTTTGTCTATTAAAAAAAGACACAAACACACAGGAAAAAAATCTGCTAGACGGAAAAATTACTTTTTTTTTTCAATATTAATCATCTACTTTGACTTCCATAACCACGTCTGTATTTCAAGTTAGCTTCTCATGGGGGAAAGTGGCAATTACAAGAAACAAACTAAGCAGCCCACGTGCTCATACCTGTGCGCGCACACACACGCTGCCGCTTGCTTTGCGAGAGCTTCCTGGCTGAGAAGCTGGCCTGCCTCGACACGTCCCTCCTACCCAGGAGGTGCCGTTCACAGCTCGGAATCAACTCTGCAAAATAAATAAATAAATAAATAAAGGCATCCAACATACAAGCTGCAAGGTGAAGGTGGCTGGGGAGCCGTGCACCTACTTGAATGGAAGTCCAGGCAAAAGCTGCAGGCGGTGCCACGGATTTTCTTCCTTCATAGGCACAGGGAAACCTCAAGGCGTTAAAGATAACCATACGTTGCCCTCTAGAGGTAAATCTGTCCCATTGCAAAAGAATATAAATCACCCCAAATTCCCTTCTATTTGTTTCAGAGTGAGTCTTTGGCAGATGTTAGTGCTCCTGTGGCCTAGGAATTAAGCAAACATGCCAATAAAACAGCAAAACCTCCAGCAAAAGCGTAACCTCTTCCATTTCCCACTCTGTCCCCAGACAACAGAGTGTCCCAGTTCTTTGGGCCAGGGACTGCAGAACATAATGTGCTGATGCTGAAGGTCAGGAGCTCCGAACTTCATGYGAGTATCTCTATGGCAAGCATTTGACCTGGGCTTTAGGCTCTTCATTATGGAAAAGCTTCTTAAAAATAAAGATGAAGGAAAAATAAAGGAACATTAAAATGACGGAGGAATTGCAAAGCATGAGGTACAGGAGCAGGCTGGCTCTAAGCAAAGCATTCTAAAGCCAGCGTTTTCCCCTTCTCTTAATAAGTCCGCTGCTAAGGCGGCGCAGTATCTGTTTTAATTAATGCTTTGCAGCAGCTCTCGGGGCGTGTTTGTTTATTCCATCTGCAGGATACAGCACGTTATCGTCATCCAACTTGGGAGCTCCCCGCTCATTTCCCAAGTGGGATTTTTCCCAGGAATGATTGGCACCAGCTCGTGGGGCGATTCCTCCCTGTTCATCCCATCGGCACCGATTTGCYTCTCAAGAAGCCACAGRGACAGCTCAACACAGGGAAGGTGCTGGTGGCTGCAACTCAATCTGACTTTTGGCCACTATTTGCCTTAAGSGGAGTGAGGTGCTTGAGCAGAAAGTTGCATCTGCCAGCCTTGGACCCTGGCTGGCTTGAGCCAAACATCCAATTTGAGTCACTCCACCGGTGAGGTGGTGTCCAACGCTAAGAATCCAAGAAGCACAGAAACCAGGGCATGAAACTAGGAGCCTGAGGCCACTCTGCACCAGCCAGAGGTAGTTTCTGAAGAGCAGGTTGTTTCCCGTCTCAGAGAGCTGGTAGCCTTCTCCGTCTTGCTAGATTTACAGGCTTTCATTGCCGTGGGCGGCAACGAGCTTCATTTGTCTACATGTATTTCAAGCACCGAAACTCAGCTTGCAAGGTTCAGGCTACATCAGAAAGATCTCGCCTTGCTGAATGCTGTAGCAACTCCCCAGCACGCCTGAAACTTCGACACACCTGCAAATTGCTGTGGGCCAGACCCTGACAACCTACCACCTCTGGACCATGCAGTCAACAGTTGGCCACCAAGCCGCTCCTCAGACAACTCTTGGCTTTCTCCTTGCATTCCCTTCATTTGCAGGTTTTGGACTTGACCGAGAATGACACCAAATTTGATTTCACCATGGGTGCTCACAGCAGATTGTCGGCTTCAGCATCACTCCAATCTTGATGTCAATAGCATTCCCAAGAGGAAAACAGAGCGCACCTATTTTTGGATGATAAAGACATCCTTAAGGATCCTGAGCTCTGTAACATTTTCCTCTGTGCTCTAGCAGATCATCAGAGCAGCTAGTCCAGGAAGATGAAGCTACGAAGCTGACAGGACCTCCTTGTTGATCCATGCAGGTCTCCTGCTTCCTTTGCTCAGTGCTTAGGATAGCCCCCAAGCCCTTAGGAATGATCAGCCTCATTGAATCTCTRTATTAGATATCTCTTCCATGCTTTATGGAAGTATCTACTGCAAAACATCCTAAGAAATGAAGAAAAAGCAAGCTGGTTTGGGCCCGGAGGAAATGGTTTTTTTGTTGTTTTTGTTTTGCCTTTTTTTTTTTTTTTAATAAAACAGTCTAGAATGGAAGTCTGCAGACCATATACACACACACACACACACACAGAGTTAATATTCTGATGGCATTCCTCCTTCTGGAAAGAGAAGCAAGATGCACTAGCCAGAATGCCTCTAAATGCAAATGAAACAAGGACAAAGTGATTTTCTTCCAGGCACTTCCATGCTAGGCAGTTAGGAAGCAAGTCCCGTACGATGGGTTGAGCACAGCACAAATCCTACGTGGTGCAAAATAAGCAGCTGGGGAGTCCGCTCATGGCAAGAGCTTGGTTGTTAATAGAGTGATTCACCTGACACCAAAGCTATAGTTCCCGAGCCTGAACTTCATTTCCTTCAGACTCCTGTGAAGATATCCTACTATTTTCCAGCTCTAATGGAAGATAAAGCTCTTTTTGCACCAGGCCTTTTGAGATTGCTGCCCAGGAGGGTAAACAGTGCGCGTGCATCCTAACGAGAGGGGGGAAATMCAGTCCTCTCTGGTTGGTTGTTAATGAAATGCCAGACATTCTTGTCTTCTAACATCACAGGACAGCTTTTCTTCTCAGTCGCTTCTCTACCTGTCTCTGAGGAAATCAGAGTGTTTATGGCGAGAGAGGGATGACTAATTTATCCACAGGTGACAACTCAATGGAAAGCTTAGGAGCCAAGCGATGTCAACCTGGCCCAGCCATCCTAACACTGAGAATGCCCTGAAACAGGAACACAAGAGGCTCTGCGTTATCTCCTTCCTCATTCCTTGCTGAAGAGYAAGACGGCCAGGGAAAATCCTCCAGACACTGTGCAGATGCTCAGAAAACGGAATCACTCCTGTAAACAACCCCCTGTCATTTTAACCAGAACAGAGGAACCCAGAAAAAAATATTACCCGGAAGGTACGGATGAAATAAGGGAAGAACGAGGATGAGAAACTCATTCGATTAAAAAAACCTAAATGTATGTCAACGGGCTGCCCACAAATTCAGTGTACAAACAGCACTTCCAACGGTAAACCAAGAAACACTTCAATGTGAGTGGCTAGATTTATTTTGCTGGTAGTGATTTTAATAACGTTTATACTAAAATAGTATCGTTTAGTATCTTTAACAGTCCTAATCTTCCTTTTTCTTCTCACTCAATGGGTACCTAATAAAAAGATTTGAGGAAAATATTGGCTTTAATCCACACACACCTCAATAGAAAGCTTGCAGTAAGTTACTCACTTTTGTGAGGGGGTGTACAGCTCAGTTTTCCAACGTTGTTTCAGTTGTCAGGGAGTTATCATTCTTCTTTATGTGCATAAAATTAATACATTTTACAGCCAATTCAAATTTTAATTACGGCTGGGGCTGCCCAGACACTACCAAGACCACAGTCGCAATTCTACAAGATACAATGAGAAACAGTTGCTTGGCCAAAAGGCCTCGCAATCTGAAAATCAGGGAATGCTGGAAAGAAGCAGTTTTGTTCAAAATRAACATGAAGAGTGAAACATCCACAAATGAAACCTGGGTTGTAGGACGGTCACTCCAGTTCCAGTTTAAGATGTTCTCTCTGTTCTTTGGTTCTAGATGTCCAATACAGAAACATATATGACTGGTCTTGGATTAACGTTTCAGCTCACCCCAATCTCACCACAATTTACTTCCTTATAGCAGGTGTATTCATCCTTACACTTCTTTATGGGTGAGTAAAAGAAAAAAAGCAAGACTTGCCTGTTGTGTTTTAGCATTCAGCATACCTGGTAAGAAAGCCTGGGAGATTTTTTGTAATACATTTTCCAAGAGTGATTTTATTGTGCAACTTTTAGGGTAACTCTTTCTCATTAGTCTTTTCCAAATTGGATTTGAAATCCATGAAACAATCTTCTATATTTGATCAAATGGATGCCATTCTGAAAACTGGAGACATAATCAGGATACAGAAAAAACAGTCTTCTCTCAAAAAATACATCCAAKATATTCAAGGATGCCTTCTTATTGCTCTTCCTCACTGCAGACTAAAGATGAATCTACCCTAAACATTTGAAGTGAGTAAAACAAGCACACTTTAAAGACATATATGAACATTCACAGCACGCAGAAGTCTCATGCCTTGTGTAGGATGACATGACCACATAATGTGTGCCTCCCAGCAACAACACAGCAATCCACAGGGAGTTTTCCAGCTTTCCAAGGCCCATAAGAAAGTGGCACATTTCAACRAGTGCTATAAAATGCTCTGGTGTTTAAGATTACCTCAGGAATCCATGAACAAGGACACAGCCTCATGCTGTTTATCTGTAACTACCCTGGGCTGGCTGAAGTAGCTTCATAAGAAGTTGTAAGTCCTAAATTATCTTGGAATGTCTGGGACAAAGATCACAGACCCTTTGGACACCTCCAGAATTAGGCAGCGTTCACTGGAGAACATGTTGACCTTTTAAACTCAAAGCATCACCCACAAAAAGCTGCATTTGATACTAACAACACAATTAAGAGACACAAAAATTTTGTGAGGGCTGCTGAAAAAGCAGTATTCCTCTAGGGAGAAATTTGGGAACCGTGCGAATACCCATAGGGAAACACACTGTACCAATAACCTTGGAATGTGCAATATTTAAAAGTTACATTTCACCAACACATCCTCCTCTCACAAATCTAATTATTTCCTTTACATTCAGAACATATGACCACAAACTAACTAATATTGCTAACGTGGATTACAACAAGGATTCATATGGGGGGGACAGGTAGCACTTTTATTATACTTTTGGCAAGTGGAAGTACCTAAAAAATAACAACTGTAAAATTTTTATATTAAGAAGAGTAATTCTAGCTATCAAATAAAAAGCTCTACAAATCTGAAAGCTTTCTGACTCCTAAAAGGAAAAGAACAGTGGTCATCTCAGGCAGCCACCAAACATCATCTACCTTTTGGCTTAATTACTGCAATCRGTAATTGAGTTTATGTGAAAAATGATCTGATAAAGGAGGTATCATTTTTGGAAGCCCACCGAATGAACCAGTTTTCTTTGCAAGAGCATCATAAGAAAGGGGAAGGGGRAAAAGATCTGTAGAGATGTCAGGCACCATAAACGATTTCCCCGAAGACTTGGGAAGAAGTAGCCATCCTAAATACTTCACTTAGCCATAAACTTGCTTTATCCTATGAAAGAAAACCGTACAGAAAGATTTCTCCTGCCAGAATTTGTAAATCAAAAGGAATTTTCATAAGAATCAGCCATAGTACTTTATCATGATGGATTATTTTAATAGGTACATACTATTTCAAAGAAGACAACGTTGCCTAAAACAATTCCACAGGTAGTGACCGAAGTATAACACAGCACTAAACACATGAACAACCTGCCTTTGTTCCCTTGTTAGCGTAAGCAGAAAAGACATGGAGCATCGAGAGGAACACCACAGTGGGTGACATGCACAGCCCCTTGGCATTTACTTGAGATTTCAYAGTCCTTCAAGTACTGGTTCCTAGTACTGCTGCAGCTTGCAATACTGGACTGACCTTGTATGTAAAGCCAGAAAYGTCGTGGAGTTTTTCTCCTTAGCAAAGAGAACAGCACCTGGAGCATGCTACATCCTGAATATTTAAGAGGGAGTCAGACAAATGGCTTCAAAGTACATGAATGCTGCAGGGGCAAAGCTAAATCGGAGCTCGTGCAACTGAAGGACAGCACAGGACCTCAAAATACTTAACGATTTAAGTTTATAGTAAGTAACTTTTCAGTAACTTTCTGACAACTGATTCACAAAATTCATCAAAAGACTTAGATGTAAGATGCTGTGGAATGTTATTTTATGACAATTCTTCCTATTTTCTTCTTAAAGGAAAGGCAAGACAAAAATATGGAAAAGCACATGCATTTCTAAATAGGTTTTATAAGCACTTATTTGATGAAAGAGGACTTAATACTTCTATGTATCTAAAAATATAAAAAGGTTCTCATTTTCACTTTTGTTGCAGTGAGGGAAGACTGAGTAATGTGCAAAACTCTGAGGATAACTGCTTTTGAGAAGAGCACTGGAGCTTCCTAGCAAAGCCTGCAATGGAGGATTTTACTTCATATTTTTCAAGATTCAAATATAAAAAAAAATAAACAGCAGTTTCAGGAAGATAAAAGTTTCAATTACTAAGCAAGCTGATATTTAATCTAGCCATTTAAGTACCACTGAAAATATATATTTAGCTGTAGAAGCCCTGTTCCTTTTTCCAAAGGAATATTAAAAATTTTATTTATTTTTCATAAAAGTCACCTGAGCTYTAGAAAGAGAAAAAAGTTGCAACTCTATTTATTTATAAGCTGTTCCGATAACATTTTGTATATCGGAGCACATTAGGAATCTGATAGCTGAATTATCAGAAGCCAAGCAGGGTGTTTTATTGCCTGCCTTACTGGTTACCATGTATGTAGCTGTACATGAGAGTTGTCATTATGTGCTACAACATGAACCATGCTATGTTGAAAAAGCTCTAGCCAAGGTTAAAAAAAAAAAATCTTATGTTACTATTATCATTAAGAAAAGTGACCTTGACCTTAAAAGAAGCCTGTAACATATCCGAGTGGCTTCACAATACTGCTAACTCCATCTTGGAGCAGGACCTTAAAATACAATTTGCATCAATCTTATCAGGCACAGCTCACTTGAAGAGACATGTGCTAGCACGTATTTTATACTAAAGTTAACTGTTTGCAATGCCCTAAAAAGGAGTATGAAAGTTCAGTAAGAATTATATAACTTATTGTGCTTTCACATATGGGAAGCACCTTTGCATAGAMAACTGTTCTTTAGGGTTTACTTCACTTAATATCAATACTGTTCTAGTTTGCTTTGCTACAACAACGCCAGAAAATAGTAGTACTCATTTATATTGATCTACAAGAAATTCCTAAGAAGTATTTGCAGTTAAAAAAAAAAAATAATCACAGGCATGCAAGGAGGTAATAATACATCCCTCAAGGTTAAAGCTGAAGGAAATAATGCCTGCCRTATAGAACATAGGATGCCCCTCAAGGAGGCATTTCCTCTTCTTGTTAAGACACAAGGCATGCCCAAATTTTAATTTCATAATTGCAGGAGGCAAGAAAATTGCCTGCTGCACTGAGCAGGAATGAAAAACGGCGGAGGATTTCACAGATACAAAATCTACAAAGTTAAGACTAGCCTTGCAAGACTTCCTAATTGAGTGACTATTAARACACTGGCCAAGACATCACTGACAGCTGTTTATTTCTAAGTATAATAAAAAGTTAAAAATAGGGGGTAATATGCCATATTAAAAAAAATAGTAAAAAGAAAAATCAACTAATGTCAAGCTAGAAAAGTTTCAGGGTCTAGTTTGTACCCCAATTCAACAAGAAAATGAAAATAAGCTCAATATAAGAATTACTAAACAGAACCAAAGTGATATGTGTGTAATATATAAAATACTGACTTACTACTTGTTATAAAAGACTTATCACAAAAGTTACCACAATRCATTTCCACATTTAAAGTAAACTCCAATTCACATGTTGAGCAAAAGSCATTCTTCCTGGCACACCATCATAATTCAACTTCCAAAGGTTCACTTCAGAAAAGTAAGTATAAAGTAACCTGCAGAAGGAGACAGAAAAAAAAAAACAAATCAAGTATCTTCTTACTCATACACTCAAAAAAAATGAAAACTTGTATATGTATTAGTGCTCAGAGTGAAACAATGACTTCATCGTGAATGTAAGAATCACTCGTTTACACAATTTTAAAAACTCCTTCCATAGTTCTTGCCAACATCCACATCACAGACTTTCTGGAAACCTGAAGATATATRTTGCACACGAATATTTGGTTAGGCTTCAAGTCATTTCACTTCACAAACACTAGTTAAACATTCAAAACTAACACAAGRACCAAACTATACGCAGACTGATTCTGTAAATGTTTTTCCAAAACTTCATAATACCAATCACGCTAATGAATTACTAAGAAAAATCCTGAAGAGAGCTGTTTGAACGCCTTACCAAAGACTTTATACATGGTGTCCATGAACAGCATTGCTGTCTCCTTCGCCGCTTTGCATCTGCATCTGCATTTGTGCCTGCATTCTTGCAATCATCTCCTGCATGCGACGAAGCTGGAAAGACGGCATAGAAAAATCCTTTAGAAACCTACCTCAGAGTATGACTTTTCACTGCCACCATATTATTAATTACTAATATGAAAGAAGGTGCACACATTTGCATTAGATTGGATTAGGATTGGATTTGGATTAGGTTGGAAATTTACCGACCAAAATAAACAGGTTTTATTACTGCAATATATTTTAAGCATCCCTAAATGGAAGTTCTGGCTTTCTCTGAAGTTAAATTTGTAATACTCGTGGTGTTGAAGTACTGAACAAGACATCATTACTAAGGCCAGTCAGAAGAAAAGGACATTATAGACTGTGTTTATGGCCCTTCAGTTGCACCTGTATTCGTCAAAAATACAGAAATTCGTCAGAAGTTCTCAGGATTATATCTTGACTCTCTTGCTAACCATGACTAAGTGGAAACAAGTATTGCAGGCAAATCACCCAAGGAGACACAAGCATTATTAAAAATAGAGTTCTACAAGTTTAACCTTAGAGCCCCGGAATTTTTAAGTACAGGGTAATCATCTAACTCAGCTGCTGAGATTAGTTCAGCCGTGTTACACGAGCAACACTTAGATATTCTTTTATAGTAGCAAACCACCTGACAGATGGAGTCATCCTCACTACGGAAATGGTTTTAGTTGCTTTCACGCACCTGCATTTCAAAAAGCATAGGCTTTTTTTGTTGCATTTAAACAACAACAAAAAGTTATGTGCATACTCTCAATTTCTAGAAATATTTGTCTTTGGAATTTTCCAAACCAAAATATGTCAAATTTGGGTTTAGCAAGCACTGGCGAGTTTTACTTTCTTAATAACTACGTCTCAGYAGTTTCGAGCTCATCTATCCTTCTGGAACACAAAAATTCCATGCCATCGAGTTCTACAACTTACAGGCTGTGTTGAAAGTACCTTTTTTGTTTAACTGTTAGATGTGAYCTGCTTTTTTGTATTTGCCATCTTGCCGTGCATGGTTATACAAGCTCCTTACTACAACCTTGCCTTCTGTCATCTACTTCCCAAGAATATTAGCCTAATCTTAAACAGAAGCTGCTTCAGTTCTCCATCCAGTTCAGCCTCTCTGTTAACTCTTCACTTCTCATTGCACTTTTTCTAGCCTCAGCTATACTTCTTTTGAGTGAAGAGGACCAAAAATATAGTGTTTGAGCTATGCATTATGCATTTGTCACAACAGCAGAGTAAGAATTTCCTTTTTTCCCCATTATTTCTGAGAATTCCTAACATTGTGTTCTCCATTGCTGTTGTGCTAAACTGACTTTTCCCTCATCTGCAAATATTAACTAGAGTGCTTTTTTCCCCATATATGAGGGTAGCTCTCTCTCCCTGTGTAATGTACATTATATCCGTTGATGGATTTCACTTCATGGAATCAGATTTCATTTGTTCCAGTATATTAATATTCTGAGATTCTTCCACATCTCTTTCCATGCTGTTTTGTTATCTCATCTTRCATAATTTTATATTAATAAATTCTACTGTCTTTCCCCTTTAAAATTAGCAAGATTATGTAAATCATTTGGCCTAAAAATAATAAAAGAAGAATAAAATTCCCGCAACCACAACTTGGCCATCTTACTTCAGCTTCTTTTTCAAGTAGAATCTGGTCTTTGTTTACTTCTTCATCTTCTACTTTCCTAAGATAAGACAAATATTGTTTAACAATATGCATACATGCTGGATTTTTCATTTCTATTGAATGCTTTGACAAAAAAAGATCTAAAAGAATAGACATTCCTCTTTTTTGTGAATACATAATACACGGAAAATGTATTAAAGCATTTTCCTCCAAAATATATATATATTTTYTTAGATTATTAGATTTGTTCTTTTCTTCCCTTCTTCCCCCTCCCCATCCCCCAAGCAAAACATTAATTTATCCCTCAGTCTTCCAGCAATTTAAGCCTAGAAGAAATATAAGATTCAGAAAGGCTTCTTTGAGTTTAGAACATGCCAGATCTTCCTACAGAGGTATGAATGAAAATTATTTCTGGTCAGTATTCAAGCAGAGCAGTTAAATATAACATTACCTTAACTGATCGCAATTTGAGTACCACATGGGTATATCAAATTCAGAAGTACTACAAACGCTCAACTCAATTCTTCTTTTTTTCATTGCTGAACTAAACCAATACAACTAAAACAACATGTACACCCAGGATAATCCTGGACAAGATAGGAACAAAAATATGGAAGCAACATATCAAGTACTTAGTGCTTTAAGAAACTGTGACTAGCTACCCCCAGGCAGAACCTTCCTTTCATTCTAGTTCTACCTCGCCCCTGACTTTACGAAGCACATGCTGGCTATCAAGCGTCTATAAAAGGCACGCATTACTTATGGAAACTTTTAGAGCAAGACAGGTTATTTAAACAGCTAAAGACAAAAAAGATGGCAAGCTCTTAACCCTTTGTTTAGTACTCAGCTAAAATGCTAATCCTTAAATAAATTAGCCCGCTTATCTTTTGATAAGATAAGAAAACTTCCACATGCATGTGTACAAGCAACAAATCACTGTACACATCTTCTCCTTGGAGGAGCCTTTTACCCACTTTTCCACTTAACAGTTGGAATGTTGATTATTTTTCTACTGAACTTCAGTAATTCCAAAAGATTTGTTTTGTGTAACATACACAATTGTACTAYAAACATTGATTATGCTCGTTAAAATTAAGCAAATGCTGTCAGCCAACATTGCAGCAAACTATTGCTTACGGAGAACAGGCAGTTTTATTTTGAGAAACTGAACTAGAAAGCATTTGGAGGTGCTGTATTCCCTGCTATTACATTTCTCCTATCATATGTTGCAGTGAGAAAAAAATCCTCTAATCAATCTAACCATAAAAGTGCTATCAAAAGCACAAACCAAATAAACGGATGTTTGCTAAAAGGTTAACAGAGAAATAAGTGGTCAAAAGAAAAAACCATCTATGCCTGAAAGCTTCTATGAAGGCCAGTGAATACAACCAACAAGCCCYGATTACCAACAGCTGGGATAGGTACAAGTTTGAAACAATTCCTATTAACTATCCTTGCATACAATAAACGCATCTACATCCCAATAGCACCTCAGAAATGCAAAAACAAAGATGTGCATCCAATTTAACTAAATTAGATAGAAAAAAACATGTTTTAGCTTCACAAAGATGCCTCGACTCAATAGCAATTTCCTGCCCTGATCCTTGGGTGAGGCTGCTTTAAGTCCTCTGAAACAGGTATTATTTGAACTCTGCACAGCCTGAGGTGACATTATATCTAAGGCCTCCATACATACCTGGATTACAAACATCATAACTTGGCAAAGATCTTTTTTGTAACTTGAACTTAAGACGACTGAAAAAAAAGTCTTCTTGCCTGAAGCGAGAACTGAACTTCTAGGCCAAGCTACAAGCAGATAAAAACTCTTTATCCTCAAAATTGACTGTGTACGATAAAACTTGTGTCAACAAGGGAAGTTTCAGGCTGAATAAGGCTTTCCAAAGTACATCAAAATGTGCAATTATGAAACCCTCTAGTGGTTGAAATAAGAGAAGCAACTGAAAAATCTAAACCACAGAACACTCAGTTTTCAGCAAGAATTGAAATCAGCTTTACAAACTCTGTTATTTTAGCCCAAAATGGGGGGCTCTGCCGGCCTCTCTTACCAAGACAGACCTGCCCTATTCATCACAGCCCAAAATAGTTTTGAAGGGTGTTACACTATGCCTGGTCTCCAGAGATAATTAGTTATTTACACCATCTCGAATAAAGCACTGCAGCTGGGCATAAGTTTCTCTTTTTAAAGACACAGTCCAGGCAAGACTGGAAAGAAAGTTTTTAATGTGTTAGGACTGATTTTTAACTTGYGTGTATGTGAAATGACTTCTAAAATTAGCTACATCTGCTCTACTTATTTACCTTAAACATTCCAATCCAAGCGTGTTAAAGCGCTAAGCAAGGCAGAGACCTAAATATACTCTTTTAATTTCACAGCTATTTCTTCATTTTTTCTTACTAGTTTTTCCTCATACTGAACTCCTAGGCACAAGTTGATCAACTGACCTTGGTGTTGTCTGGAACTAGTGCTAAAGATTTTATCAATTCCTAGCAAGGAAAAGATCACAGAAAKAGAGAAAACCCGAAAACCTAAGGTGAGAGGAGGGTAAAACTGCACATAAGCATGAGATGGCAACCTGCCGCCTCGCTTGAGCCTCTCAGAGCGAAAGTTCTCATAGTGAAGGTCTTGGGTCACCTCCTGAAGATCTTGCATATGAGTTCTGCAGGAAGAAAACTCTCTTTTAAACACAGCACACACCTGAGAACTTTAGCCACATATACAGTAATATTTTAATGCAGTTGTCCCATTAGGTCTTCTTCAGCTGAGGAAGCTGCACTGATACAACCCAGATGATTTTRATTTACGGGCAAGTACTCATTGCATAGCAGGAACACAGCACTGAGCAGGAAAAAGATTTGCAGGTTGACAAAATAAACATGACAATACAAAAGCCATAAGCGTGCTCAGTGTCTGCACCCCGTTGACTAATTTGAGAACTAACCTAAGTTAAATCCTGAGACATAAGCTGTCCTCTAGGTAAAGCCTTTGAGTAGGGGAAGCCGAGTGGGAAAGCATGGTGTGAGGGTGGTTTTTTTCAGATACATAAGCTCAGGTATTTTTAACAAGCAGCAGCTATAACTCCATCTAGCTTATGTTTCTGAGACTCGGAATAGCTGTACTACACTGCATGCAAAAAAGGGACTAGACAGATGATTGTTTTCATGGAATCGGTGAATAATTCCTATTGGAAAGGACCTCTAGAGCCTATCATGCCCAATCCCTGCTCAAGACAGGGCCAACTTGATCGGATTGCTCAAGGCCTTCTCCAGACAATTCCAAATGTCTCCACACACAGAAATTCCACGAACTGTCCCGACCCCCCAAGACCAATTCTACCTCCACAGTCGTTCCTTTTTTTTTCCCCMAAAAATACCTCATTGGAACTTTCTAACTTACATTAACATGGTCCTCAGCTTCAAGAAGTCATTGTGTTCTGGGTTCTCCACTTCAACTACACCCCACGGGTAGAGGCGACCTCTAACTTTTTTACCTTTGGCTTCAATCAATTGGTTGGATCCCACTACACAAAACGGGATACTGGCCTGAAAGCAAAATTCCAAAATTACTAGGTATAAGCTATAACAACAAGAACTCCGTGCATGACACTTGTTTTGCTCAGCACTTACAGTAAGAAGTCTGTAATGATAATTTGATGCTGTCAAAATACTTTAGAGAAAAAAAATCATTTTTATCACCATCTTCTTGATACCGAAGCCCAGACACAGAATTACAGTGGCCTCGGAGACACAGAGCATGCAGCTTAAAGACAGGTGAGCAGTCTGAAAGATATAATAAGCTATTTTTGTCTTCTCTATGTATGTAGCCTATGCATCTGGTTTTACCTTCAGGAGTCTGGTCTGCTCTTTAAAATCTTCATCCTCATCTGATTCAGCATCAGGCAGGTGATAAATCTTGATGCCATGCTCTTCAATTTCATCCAGAATCTAAGATTTAAAAGTATATAAGCAGCAAAAAATGGAGATATAAACRACTCTGTCTTTACACATGTATTAAGTTTTATGGTAATAGTAGTTAATCTATTATGTGCAAACTATCTCTTGAGAATTGACTGATCCAAACTGCTAGCAAAGTACTATTCCATATTCCATGATGATATTTAACAACCACTTCCCATAGACTCTCAGGCAGACAATAGTGCACGTTAACATTATGTGCCTCAAGAGAGTATCTCCTCAGTAACACCAATTACTGCACAGGAAACAAGATGTGCAGTAGAGCGTTACATTGTTCAGGCTCTGCTATCTTAYAATACCCAAATTACATCTATCACTGGTTTAATTTTAAACAAAGCTATTAAACAGTACAGCACTTCTGCTTTCTCAATTGCTCCTGTTTCACATCAGCTGCGACTGTAAAAGCTGAAGCTCTATCTCCTTTCTCAGGGATTACTCCTGCACAACAGTTTTACTTGAGAAAATAGTTTCCTTTTCTGAGCATGGATAAAGGAGTAAAAAAATAATGGCAGAAGTTCTAACTTTCTGATATAAAGATCTTTTTTTACAAATTTATTTACAATTTACAAATTTATTTCCATCATGGAAGTCTCCAACTTCAAGCAGTCAGTCTTCTTTTTTATTTCTTTTTTTTTTTTTGATATACAAATGCATTTTGCCTTCTGTTTCCCTCAGCTCCTTTGCATCTCAGTTCAAACTGAGATCGTACAGTTCACTCCTCAATCAAGTTGTAAATTACGAGAGAAACTTTATTTTAGGGGATGAGCATTCTTTTTTTCTGACAATTTTAGCTGTTCCTAAAACTGCTCAGTAATTAATTTGACTTTTGATATTCTGTAGCAGCAGACAGCCAAGGAGGAATCTTGCATGAGCTAACTTTAAATGGGAGCAGTTCTGAAGTCAGCTTACTGCAGGCAATCAGTAGACAGACTCAACTAATAGGAAAAAAAATATCTAACCATTTTAAAACTTCCTAAACATGCCTATTGCAGTAGCATTCCAATGAAAGGACAYTCCTGGCAACCAATCAAGAACTCAAACCCCACTATCCTATATGAATTACACACAAAAAAAGCTGTACTGCCTTTTTTTTTTTTTTTGCATTTTGCATCTTTTTAATTGAAAAGTGGTAACAAAAAATTAACAATTGCTTTGAATTCAAAGTCTAAAACTCCTGTTCTTGCTACTAAACTATTATATGAGGGTGATGGTGGCGAGGGAAGAACTTAAAAACAGAGCAGCAAATACCACTAAGTTTTCCCCCTCGCCCCCACATTCCTGACTGCTAGTTTTGAAGTGGTATCTGCAGCAGAAATCCAGTTGCCAGAAATCCAAATGTTGCTTTTAGAAAAAAAATCTATTTCTGCAGAACTCTAGCAGAACTGTTTCAAAGTAAAGTACACCTAACTTAGCCAAATTGCAATAAAAAATAAAGAAAATAAGGATTTTCAAAATAACTAAAAAAATAGCTTTAAATATAACAGCGAGGTCTGCATCAGCTGAGGTCTGCAGCAAATTAAATCTCAAGCATTTTTCTAAGATTGACCCTCTCACCAATTCAATATCAAGGCCTGAAACTGTTAAGGCAGCCAAGCCAAGGAAGACAGATTGCCATGCACGAGCAAAGAGAGGGATATACAAAAATACTTCTAAAAACCCTGAAAATCTTATTTTTCAAATATCAGAATTCTGATTGGGAATAATGCATGCAGATAACATTACTGCTGCTTTGGGATGGATCACACTGGCAAGGGGGCAGTTACCATCAGCAAATATATTTAAACGCGTTTAAATATTTGAAAACCTTTAAAATCCATTTATAACGTAATCTTGAATGTAGTCAATTTCCCATTTCACAGGCAACACTTAAAAGGGCAATTTCTCAGTTAAACACATAACAAAAGAGCTCACAAGATAGCAAACTGCAAACGTTTTCTTGATTTTAAGTGATGTCACCCTGTGTACAAAAAATCCTATTTTCCTTGGATAGGATGGAGTGAAATTGAATGCCTCTCTCTGAAATCATGCTGATATAACTCAAGCCCAACATTTTTCTCCAAGTTTGGAAAAAAAAAAAAAAAATTACCCTTTTCTTTAGCCTCTCTCGCTCCTTCAGAGAAAGTGTATCAGCTTTTGCAATCACTGGTACAATATTAACTTTGTTGTGTATGGCCTTCATAAATTCAACATCCAAAGGTTTAAGACTAAAATTAAAAGAGGAAAAAMGTTGATTTTAAATCAAAATGACAGGCATTTTCACACCAACATAAACAATAYCTCAAAAAAGAGAAAACTCCCTGGATTACAAAGTATTAATCTCAGGTATTTGTATCCATATTAGATGAGTGCAGAGCCTTGTATCTTCTCCTTAACGCAGAGGGAAAGGACATATTCGTTACTTCCAATGGCACTAATATTTAACTAATGGCAATCTGATTCTAAAAAATTAAGTCAATAGGCACAAAACCAAGACTCTGAAGTAAAATCACTTCAAAAATAAAATCATATACCCATGCCCAAATGGCGAAATGAAATAGAAGCAGCAGTGAACACGGTTATCTATGATATGTCTTCTGTTCAAACCACTCTCATCATGAAGATAGCGCTCAAACTGCTCATCAATATAGGAGATGATGGTCTTAAAACTTGAAAAAGAAAAAAAAAGATAGGAAAAAATATTCAGGAAATCATTTATCACTCAACAATTTTAGAGTTCTAAGGTAATATTAAAACATCACACATCCTGGAGAAGATTAATAGCCTTACACCAGTAAATTAAAGACATGTCTTYGCATGTTAATTAAATCCAAACAACTGTCACTGTAAATAAACTGCATATAAATGCACATGTATAYAAACATACCATGTAAATAAATACATTTTTAACTTTTGAAGCATAATTCTCTTGGTTCWCTACTTACCTTTTTTAATAGAATCAATTATGCATGGTCAATCTAAACTTTTTGTTCCAAATCAATGGAAAACACCAAATTATGGTGTACAATGCAACAACTAMCCCTGCCAGCAGCTGCAACACCAGAATCCTGCTACAGCAACACCAGAATCCTGCATCATTATTGCTTTAGGTTGCATCTGTCTACACCACACTATTTTAGGCATCAGTCTGGCAGAATATTTACTCTCCTATACATTCAACAAGGATAAATATTGCTTGCATAGACATATAGAAATCTTGCATAGATTGCACAGAAAAGTATATATTTCTTGCATAGAAAAATATATCCAGACATTGGTATAAATAAATATGACATTCCTTCCGATTCCCATGTGGGTAGGATCTAAAGACGGATTTGTACATGCATCAAAGACTGCCAAGCACTAGAGAAACTACTTTTTGGAGTATTGTTGAAGTTCTTGTGTCCTCAGCAGTTTCATTGCTTTCTAACTATAAAAGCAAAGTCAGTGACATTGGTCACTTAATTGGAATAAATGTTGTGTTGCTCTGTTTTTTTCCCCTTAATTAACCTCTGAAATTCGGAAAGTTTTTTGGGGGGAGTTACTGATGACTATTTCTAATGCGGTAAACCTACAATTTAGAACATTTTTAAATTTGAAGCAACTAAAAAGCAAGCTTCCTCAAAATAATAAAAGCTAATCATTTCTCTGACATAAAACATCAGATTCATCACATAACCAAAAATACACACAAAAGAAGATAATTATGACAGTATAATCACTGAAAAGAAGTATCAAAAGAGCCACTGCGGCCCCTTGAGCTGCCTATGGGTTTTGTATCATTATTAACATAGTCCCACTTCAATTACTTATTATTACCCCCATCCCCTCCAAGAGAGGGATACAAAATGAATGACACTATATATAGATCAATACATATACTCCATGTACATACCAATCTCGACAATTGATAGCATCACCATATCCTGGTGTATCTACAACTGTCAGACGCAGTTTCACGCCTCTCTCTTCTATTTCAACTGTTGAGGCTTCGATCTGCACAGTACGTTCAATCTTTTCTAAAAGACAAGAAACTTGATCTTACAGAATGGACTTTATAAAAATAGATCATTCTGAGACAAAATTTTAAAAGATTAAGTGAAGATTCAGTGAAAGCTGCAATTGTGTAATGAGCATTTTTTCCACAGATAATCTCTAAGTCATGATAATATCAGGGCAAGACACAGCAACTGAGCTCTTTTGAAAGGTTTTGCTTGATTTCAATTTCACATTTTTTGAAAAAATCTAAATACAGAGACTGAGGCAAAAAGGACTATGAAAAAAATGTAGGTAATCAGTAAACTAGGGAACAATACTAAATTTTAAAGTAAGGTTTTTTTAAAAGAACATATAATGTTAAAAGGGTTAAGTAATTGTCAGCTAATATGATCAATTACTAAAATAAATCTTTCAGCAACTAGTCAAGAGGGGAAAAAAAAGTACCATCACCCTCTATTTTCTCCTGATACTTTCTATTGTCAGATGATGGCATGCTTCAGTTAATAAACAGGAACAAGGGACGGGAAAAGAAAAAAATATTATATCTAGAAATTATTATATCTAGAATCACAATGGGTTGTAGCTAAAACACAAAAATGAAAGCACTGAACTCCAGGAAAAAAAAAAAAAAAAAAAAAAAAACAGTTAGAACTAAGAAATTAAAGTGTGTTACCAGCTGCTCCTGGGATAATCCTCTCTGGGTAGAGATCCGTCAAGAACAGGCTGTTTATTAATGTGGATTTTCCCAACCCAGATTCACCTGTGATTCAATATGAAGACAACATCACTAACTGAATAATTGATCTGTAAATAACCAGCTCAGTAAGGCCAGATGATATAATCTGAATACAACTGAGATTAATAGGCAATTAATATTCAAATGCTTATTAATTACCTATTAATCTCAATTGTATTCGTCTGACCTTATTTTTTCATGTTAAATATAAATAAATCTTTCAACTTAGGGCTAAAGATTGCTATTTCGTATTAGCAGCAAAAGTTGACATGAAAAGGCTGAATAACAACATACACTTTTCAGGTGTACAGTACACTTTCTCAGAGCTTTCAATGAGGATTTGTAATTAAAGCTACTAGTAAAGCAGACTTGCAATCAATTTAAAGTTAGACTTAAAGCTTCCTACACCACAGCTCATGATTTTTAAAGATGTGCTTTCCTGCTATCACTCTAGAAAACACAGATCATATACAGTGAGAAGCTAGATCATATAAAGGTTATATAATAGATTTGAACAGTGAAAACGATGTTGCTGAACTTTTTACATAGCCAGCCATCATAAAGTGCAATTTTTGCCCACTTTTTACAGTGATATGGCATAACAAGAAGAGGAAGGAAGGGGAATATGACGCTGTTGCTGAGCATACACAGGGAGCAATCTTTTCACTGATGATACTTAGTATCATCGTATCATAAATATGTTTCCGTCCGAGGGCTTTCCAGCCACCAGGATAGCCCAAAAAGCAACTCATTTGTTAAAAGCTGAGATATTCATCAGAATAAATGTCCACAGATTAAAAAAAGACCATTAAGTCACCAATGGGAGAGACGCGCAGTCAGATTAACTCAGCAGTCCCATGACGCCGCTTCAGCAAAATACAAAGAAGTTTGATTCTAACCAGGGGCACATTCCATACTTTCTGTTTGAGTAAATATTACATCTAAATCCAACCAGTTTTCCTTGTCGAGGACTAATGAAAAGAGCAGTTATGCTAAGAACTGGCCACAGTTTATTCAGTCTGAAATAAAACAACTATTTAGATGAAATCATAGCTCAATAACAAGCATAAAAATGATACTGCTGAACAAACACAACTGTATTTCTCTGGAACAACACAACCAAGCAGCTAAGTTATTAGAAACTCTAGTTCATATCTCCACAGGCTGTGACAAACAATAGCTTGGAAAATAAAAGAAGAGAAAAATTATTAGGTCAGGACTGTTAGTATAGACAGTGTTTAAAGAAATATTCCTCGCTTGGAAAATAAGAAATGTGTCCCCTTAAAAAAAGGAATACAGTTCAATGCAGGCTATACAATATCTCCCATGAGAGAAAAGATTTAAACCCCTATGCATATGGCAACAGAAAGAACTCACATTCCAAACTGTTGAAATAATCAACATTTTAAAGCATAGTTTATTTTAGCTTAATCTACTGCCTTCCTCTTCTAGTGCATCTTAAAATATCGCTCAAAATTTTCAACAGTTTTTGGAACTTTTCCCCAAGTTCTCTCACCGTAGTTTTCATTTATCCCTTAGGATACTGGCATATAACTACTCTAAAGTTAACTCCACCTTGTCTCAGAGTTAAATTTATTACTTTCCCTCACTCTGATACTCCTAGTTTATAAGCAAAAAGAGGTAACTTTCTGGTCTATATAATTTTATCCGTCTTTTAGCCAAACCTGTTTTATGTGGCATTATTTGCAATTAGTCTCAAAAATCTGGGGAAATTAAGTTCATTTACAAATGATAAAACTCATCTTTTTCAGAACCACCCAGATTTTTTAGGATGGTAGAACAGTAATCTCCAAAGAGTTAACATAGATACTATAATCTGAAATGTGTACATAAAGTGTGGCTTTATGCTTAGTTTTTRTCCACCAAGGTATCTACTAAGATGTTAAGCAAATCCAACAAAGCTAAAATAAAATGATTCTGAGTAATGAAAAGACACATTTAGCAAGTAGCATAACTGAATTYAACTTCCATGTTCCCATTCCCACTTCCTTCCTCACCCTCACCCCAAATGACAGTGAACAACTATCATAAATTTCTGCTAAGACCAAAATAGGGACACAGAATTGCAAGAAACACAACACAAGTAATGCTGTGGCTGCTCTGAGGCAAAATTAATGATGGGTTTGAGGACAGGCTCCTTCATAATTATTGTATACCAAAAAAGAAAAGTAACTTAAATACCTACTACCATTTATCTTCCCACCTCACTTGCTCTTTTACAGTCATAACTCTCGGACAAATATAACACAAAGAAGGAATTCATTTATGATGATGATAAATTAATCTTATTGTACTTAAACCATTGCACTAGGGTACAAAAGTCTATTTTAAGGTGTGAATTACAGAGTTTATTCACCAAAATTCCTAAGTTATGGCTCCCAAGTAGAATTCCAAGCAAAACGTAAAACACGTCCAAGTTGCAGTTGCTTCTGATTTGGAAATCTATTTGATTCACAAAAAGAACAGCACTCTAAGAACAGCAAATATGTCTGCAAACATGCTTTATTTCTGTTTCTAATATCCACAAAGATTCTCAATGAAATACCTAATAGAATTGCAATTTAAATTGTTACTTCTAACAGTATTACTGATACTAATTTAAAAAGTAAAAGCTTGCAATAAAAACTTTTTTCACAATAATATTTAGAGAAGAGGAAAGAATAGGTAGAGAGATTAGAATTCTGAATCTTTTGAACTAGGTAAATATAAAAATGGTTTAAATAGAACAGTCTTCTTGACACTATTCTTCTAACAAAAATAAGCCAGCAAAAAAAGGTTGTATTAAAACTCAGAAAAGTTGTAAGCTAAGTTTTAAATAGAATATATGAAGACAGTATGGCAGAAAAAGAGGAAACAATGATCACTGGAGAGCAAAATAAAATTTATTTGCTTCACTTGCAAAATTCAAGTATAGTTTGCAATGCGGAGAACAATTTAATATATTATAAARGAAAGCTAAATGCTACAGTACAGAAGAGCTTTCATATACTATCTGAAGGGTTGCAAGAGTATAAAAAATATTCACTTTAATTCTATACTACCTGTAAGTAGATACTAATTTTGAGGAAGACTCTAAAATGTTTCCTTACCAACCACCATAAGAGTGAATTCAAACCCCTTCTTCACAGACTTCCGATGAACCTGATTGGGAAGGTTAGCAAATCCAACATAGCCAGGGGTTTCTGGATTGGTAAACTGAGCAGGCTGTTGCTAAAAATAAGGAATAAAGACACACTTGTTTGTGGTTATTTCAAATGCTATAAACTATAATCAAAGAAAAGTGGGGGAAAATGAGAAATTTAGTGGATCTTTCAGCACTCCGAAGTCTCCCTTTGACTCTTTACTGTTCTTACTAGAACTTTTAAAGAAAAATGGATAAAGCTGCTTCCCTTTATCAGGGAATGGTGGGATATGGGATTATTGTTCCATCATTTAAACCACAGGGTTTGAAAGTTGAAACAGTTTTAATAACTTTAATAAAGGATCAATTGCATGCACCTTAAGTTTAAAAAAAAAGCTGTTTATTCATCTATCCAGTYCAGAACACTTTAAACAAAATAAAACCAAAATATATATTTCTTAAACTACAAAGTACAGTTGCTTATCATACTTTTTAAATAGTCTTTTCATACACAATTACAATTTTTAAAAGTCAGTGGATAGGGTTGATACATGCAAGTGAAATAGGAACTATTTCTAATCTTTTTAGCACATCCTAACACTGCTCCTGAACTGATGGACATCTGCTGGAAGTTATGATTAGAGCTCTTATGAAAGGAGAAAAGATACAATAACATTTCAGAAATSCAGTACTATCAATACTGCAGAGAAATCTGTAGATCTATTGGCTTGCCTTTTCAAATACATTGCTCAAACTCCGTCATTCATTTCACTGCCAATAAGCTGACATGGAAATTTTACTAATTATTTTTGTTATATTAATATTATATACCTATTAAGTTTTACCAAACGCACTGAACCCAGGATTGCTTCAATACTACACACCATGTCAGTAATGGTATTAAGCAACTAAGTTAACACACATTTTTAAAGGGGATTTTGCTAAACAGATCAGTTAGCCCTATTTAGCAAAGGAATAAGGATGCTAACAAGAAATTAAATCTAAGAATATTCCTCTCAAATTATTTCTAGTGAAAGCAGTAACAGAAGTTTCAGTGCAGAAATGTAACAAAGAGTGAGCCTCAGTGCCATTCCCTTAGCAAAATAAATCAATAAATAGATAAAAAGTAAATAATAAAAAACAGCTCAAAGATTATACTACATATAGGAAGGTACTTTCATATGCATTTTATATTACTGAATAATACTGTGGCTTCTAAACCTGAATTCCCTTATTTCTCTTATTTGAAGTGAATTCTCTTAATTTAAGAATTTATTTCTTTAGAAACAAACTGTCATGAAACACAACGTAACAATTACACATTTTCTGCTTGGAAATAAATACTTAAAATGATAGATCAATTTTACATTGTTACATTCGAATAGGGAATGTCATTCTTACCTTGGACATTTTTAAGGGAAGGTCAGGGACAAATCTGAAACAAAATGTTTTTCAGAGTATTAGAGATCATATGGTGTAGAAAAAGGCAACAAATGTAAGTATAATCCCCACAGTTATGCACAAAATTAAAAGAGGACTCTTGAATTTATTTTGGACATCAGAATTTGAATCAGTGCAAACAGTTGCTCACAGAACACCAGGGGCTGAATCTTCAGCATTAAYGAGGAGCAGGATTTTCAGGAGACATCAAAAATTTGATTCCTACCAATGGACAGCACGCTCAAGCAACAGGAATGGGAAGTGAAAAAATAAAAATTTTAGCCCCTTTTGGAAACCAACCAAACATTTTGGAAAAAAAAAATATTTATAGGAAAAATTTTTCCCCCCAAAGCTTAAAAGAAAGGCATGGAGATTTTTTTCTACTTAAATCTCCTCTCCACATTTCCTTTTACCCTGGGTGTACTGTAAAGAACTATTAGCTTCAAAATGAAAGATCACCACCTCCTCTTTGACCCGGATGCATGTAAATTCAGTCTCTCATTTAAACTTCTGTGGCCCAGATAAGTTTCCTAGACACAGCTGTATCACTTTGAGATAAAAAGCTGAAAAGAAAATCTCTTGTCTGGCATCTCCCTGAAGAAAAGCCTCTTAAAGCACCGAGACCTGCCAACACAAGAGGTTTTCTCTTGCCCAATTCACATGACTTCAGGAAACAGTATGATTTGCTAGGACAAGATAAAAATGTCAACAAATGTGATAACTTTAGGGAAAGAATTCCCTTTCCAGTTACTCTCTCCCACTTGTTTTCTTCTTTCCCAAAAGGTATCTGTTCCCTTTTTCCAAGCACCCATACCATTCTTGTTTTTAATCAAGCTAGCAGACACCTGCTTTCATTCTACCGATTTAAAATTGTCGTCCTCTGACCCCTTGCATCTTCCAAATCCACTCCTGGCTCTTGCAACTCTCTCTCCTCCTCAAGAGGAAAATTTTTACAGGTTACATGCAACAAGTCATCCGCTTAATCCCCTCAAATCTGTCCTCAAGAAGAATTTCTGCCTTATTTACAACTGCTAGTAACTGCTAGAGAACTAACCACAGTGAATTAAAACGATGTGTCTTAACAAACAAACCCTCAGGTGATTTCACTTCTTTCTACTGTAGTTTCCAGAAAAAATGCCATAGCCRCCAAAAATCTTCACCAATTTCAAACCAGGTTTGTCTTCTGCCTGGCATAAAAATCTTGGCCCCTTGTCTATCTGATACTTGTAAGCTGGCTTTGCCTTCAAGATGGCTTTTGCAAAGAATATTTAGTTTAGGAGAACAGGCCACTGTAATCAAGCGAATCAGCTTGATCTCACATGAAGCTGAATACGCTGGCAAAAAAATCCATCTTCCTTTTTACAGTCGCAGAAAGGAAACAAAACAGGCAACACATTTTTTTAGCCAGAATTTCTTCTTAAAAACAAATTCCACCATCTGCAAAGTCTAGATTTTCACCAGCAAGTCAGACTAAGAGCAATGAGGCTCTTGGCAACATCCCTTGTGAGATTTTTGTCTTTATGGAGATTGCTCTGATAACAACTCATCCTTCCCAGAGTGTTTCCTGCTGAATGAGGTCACTGATCTCTGCTCAACTATTCTCCATGAGGGCTTTTCAAAGCCAARGAAAGCTAAACCTGCACATCAGAACATTCCCAACCATTTCTGAGAGTGGAGGACAACTTCTCACAGCCACTGGGCAACAAGGAGGCATCTAAGCAGCTGGAGGAGTGACATTAGGGTTTAATACGTGCACCTCACGCAGAAATCTTTCACACAAGACCTTTCACATCAAATTCCCCTGAGGCCTGTGGCTGAAACTCTCCCACGCCGGCAGCAGCTTGCAGTCTCCGAGCCATCCAGATTTTCCTCTGGAGCAGGTCAGTCATGTTCCTTACCCACTGGTTTACTCAGCCCAGCCAGCATTGTGCGAGAAAGCATCGTCTGGAGCCCTGCGTGTGAGCGCAGAGCTGCTGCCTTACCTCTGGCTCGCTACTTTAACATCCCCACCCCCCTCTCAAAACAGGAAACTGCATCTTTGAAAGCCCCGGCCTGAGGTTTTGGCTGGGGGTTGGCACTTTTAGGCGATTTAAAAAAAAAAAAAAAAAAAAAAAAA
>NW_020454949.1:849497-857177 GCF_003342845.1 Nothoprocta perdicaria | reverse complement strand
GGCGGGGCCGCCGCGCGCATGCGCGCGCCGCCCGTCGCCATAGCGACCCGCCCGGGCACGGGGACGTGCGGGAGGGGCCGCCCTTATGCGGGTAGGTCGCGCCGAGCGCTCTTCTTTGCCAAGATGGCGGCGGGCGCCTCGGCCTCGTACCCAGCCTAGGCTTCGCTGCGGGCCCACTAGAGGTAACGGCCTCCGCGGCGCCCGGCGARCGGCGGCGGCGGCCGCGCGGGGGTTGTGTGGGGGCGGCAGCGGGGCAAGGGATGGCGCTGCGGTGGCGGCGGGGCAGGAGGGCCGGCTCGGTCCCAGCCTCCTCCGACAAGATGGCGGCAGCAGAGAGACGGGCGCGGTGGGCGGCAGGTCCGGCGGGTTCTCTATGGTGGCGGCTCTCGCCATTGGCGCCGCCTGGGCCACGTGCCGCCCCGGCAGGTCCCCCTTGTGTCCCCGGCTACCATCGAGACGGCGGGGGCGCTGAGGGGAAGGGCCTGAGTCACGGCCCGCGCCCCTCGCCGTGGCCTCCGCGCGGGACGAGGGGCCTCCCAGCGTCTCCACCCGCCCTTGAGGCCTGGCCGAGCGGGGAAACGGCGCCTCTAGAAGCTTCTCTGACGGGTGTCCCTAGAGCAGCGCGAGTGCARTGAGTTCAACAGGCCCGGGCCGGGCTTGGCTACAGATAACGTGATTTGGCCTCATTGACGGCCTCAGCCCTGCCTGAGCCTGTCCTGGCCCATGAGAGGTGAGGCTGAGCCTCTCCAAGTCACCCCTGGGCTCGAGTTCCAGGAGCTGAATCTCCAGCTCTGTGCTGGGAGGCGAAGGTTAAAGTCCCTTGCTGTCCCCAAGTGCTCTGGAATCGCTGCTTTTCCTGTAGCACTGTGTAATGGGAGAGAAAAGTGTATGTGTAGTGTGTGCTACAGTGCTTTATTGCCTACTTGCTGTTCAGCAAGGCTTTTCCGCTGCCCAGTGACTGCATTGCSCACACTATGGTTCTAAATGATCCCTATTGCTCCTTGCTAGTCAGAAGACTAGCAAAGACTAAGGACTATTTTCTTTGTATCTGGCATTTTTGTTGGTGGTAGTGTGGGTTTTTTTTTTTTCCCCCCCTTTTTTTCTTCCTCCAACCTGTGCTGAAAACTGAGGGCCAGGGTAGTGGTTCATAGATGATATCGTATCACAGATGACACTTCACATTGGATATCCCAGCCTCTGGTACAGGAATATGCATCAGAGACAGGAAAGGAAGCAGTAACCTAATCTATAGCCATACATCTGTCAAAGCTGTGCATCTGCAGACCTTTGTTTAGATTGAAGCTGTTAGAAACAGCCATCTTCCTGTTTGTACAAAGAACTGAATGCAGAGTGGCCCCAAGAAGGTTACCCACCTTCTCAACCCTTTTCCTTCCAAAAATCCCACTGTGCTCCAGTGTTTTTTTCACAGATCAGAATGACAGCCACAGGAAGAGCTCCAGACGCAGAGGTGACGGTATCCGGAGGCCCATGATCTTTGTTGGAAGAGGCATTGCAGTTTTCTAGTCTGAGATTTGCTGTTAAGGCTGCATTTAGGAGGCCTGGGTTGTTCTCCGAAGGACCTTTGTAGTGATTTTTTTTTTTTTTTTTTTTTTTTTTTAAGGTGTGGTTAAGGAAAAGTGCTTATATTTGTTCTGTATAAATCGCTCCAGTGTTTTGCACATGCTGCTGTTCAGGTCTTTGATGCAAGTTAAGCTTATTTCTTGTCCTCTTTCCTTCCCATCCCGTGGTCATGCTGGAAATATCGAAGGTTTTCTGACTCTGCATTTTATAAAGGTTTATGATGTTATAAAGGTCATGATATTCCCTCCTTTTTCATGAGTCGTCTTTCTTTCTAGATTGGGATCATGAAGGAGGAGATGAGAGGAAAGGGAAGGGATTTCCTTGTGATCCAGAACTGGAATGAGTTTATGTCCGGCAACCCTATGATAACCATAGTAACTTATTTTTTTAATAGAATAACAGCACTTGCTCTTGGTAAACTGGCTAGTCTTGCTTTCACTTCCCATTAAACTGCTAATTAAGACAATAGGATCGAGAGGAAGAGAAATCTATGGATTTCTTTAGAAATACTAGATACTAGAATTGATACCGCTGTTCCCCATATGAGCAGTGTGTGTTCAGACCCATGTTGACCTGGGACAGATGCGTGGKGGGTCTGTTTTGCCATCGATATTTTTGGAATTTACCCAAGTACTACAAGTCAAAATGGCTATAAGAGAAAACGGCAGCATTGAGGCCATTCTGTGGGCTTTTTTTTTGCATTTAAAATGAACGTCTGTATATGGCTGGAGAAGGCTCTTGGTGTGACTGGGAGGTATATCTGACCACTCAAACCAACAATTCCTGCAGACTGTAAGGTTTCTGAGAATTTTGTTTCTTTCTGCTGCAAATGTGGTTCAGTAGCAGTTCGACTTTATTTTGTATACAAGAATACACCATATAAAACTTTTAAAATGAAATAACAGCRTCCTTGCAGGTGTTTGTAAACTGGAGAGTGGTCAAGATGGGGTCTAGAAAGTGCCTTTGCACTTTCCTGGTATCCAGAGGGAGATAAATTACAGAGCATCAGGCTCCTTCTTAGCAGGACTGGACACCCAGGTGTGATCTGGAGAGGCACCATGGCAGGAATTGCAAGGTCCTTAGCACCCTATGGATAAAACACTATAACAGCATCCCCTCCAGAGCAGGATCCCTCTAGAAATGAATTCTAATCCTGACCAAGGCTGTGGGAATTGCAACAGGGATTTCTCAAGTGGGCTGGGACAGGCAAGTTTGCCCAGGATGTAACAAGTCCAACTTGTCACCGGGTGCGTTACAGAGAGCCCGAGAGCCTCTGAACCTTTTGCAAYATCTGCGCAAGGAGTAAGTAGGTGTTATTTGTATTAAAATGCCCAAATTGCCAAGGAAGAGATAGAAGAGGGAAGACCAGCTGCAGGATTAGGCCTCTGTTCCTGTTTCTGATTGCYGTAACCTTGAAAGAGGAGAGCTTTACATCGTATTGTGTTGCTGCGCCGTGGTTCTTTGCTGGTGTCTTGCTTTGTTTCAGGCTCTGTTTGATTTGCTCTAGGAGCTATTCTGAGTCTTAAAAGCCTCCTATGTGAATCTTGCATGTTACGCTAGCATTTGAGATGGAAAAATCCTACGTTTTGCCCATCTTCCTTCTACGAACTGGCAGCCTGCAGCTCCCGTGGCTGCAGTGAAAATGCACCTAGCGTTATGGAGAGGTGAAAAAAGAGGTGTCAGTAAATAAGGAGAAAAAGTTCTAGATAAAGCTAAGAGAAAAAAATGGAAAAGCTTCTTTATTTAGACTAGTTATTGTATAAGGGAGTAGAGATAGCTAGAAAATTTCTATGTTTAAGAATTTAATTCYAAACAGAGAAAGTTGGACTGTGGTGAGTGGTTTTATTTCATAAGAAACCTGTGTCTGTTCAAACTGAAATGATTGTGTTTTCTCTCAGGTGACTTATTTTAAAATTTGTATAGATATTTTTGGGTGTTTCTAGCTAGATGGACCCTCCCAGCAGAAATATCAGCTTCCTTTCAAAGGAAAGCATCCCGATTTTGTCGGAGCTGCTAGAACTAGCTGGTGGACATCCTTGTYTTTTACTGCTGCTGTGCCCAGTTTGCAGCCCAGTAAGTGCTGAATAGCTCGGTGTTACACATGCAGCCTCCCCTAAGCAGCGGTGCTTAATTGAAGTGCAAAATGAAATGGATTTGTCTGTTGATGCAAAACGAAAGTGGTTCCCGATTCCTTTAGTCTCAGCAGAGACTGCAGGTGATTTCCAGCAACTTTGTTAAGGATTTTGCATTTTTGGGAAAGAACCGCTTTGGAAATGCTTTTGGATTCGGCTGCTAGATTTATTTATTAAAGGAAAACAACCACCCAACAAATCAATAAATGACTTGTGTCTAAACATGTGTCACAGATCTGGATGATTATAGTAAGCACCAAGAGCAGCCGTATGTGTCACAAGTGTGTAGCCGATGCTTCTTGTCTGCATGGCGAACATCCATGAATGAAAATAGAAATGAGTGCTATTTTCTTGATATCTACATACTGCTGCGTTGCTGCTGCCTATTTTGTGGTCATAAATCCAAGCAGYTATTGATTTAGGGGAGGAAAGAGCTTCAAATCCAACAGCATTTTGGCTGTTACAGCTCAGCTTAGTGCTATTTCCCTGTAGTGTTGAGCTGATAACTTCTTGTTGGGGTCTGTGTCAGAGCCCACAGGCAGTCTAGAGGATAAGGTCCACTCAGGACTTGTGACTTGAAGAGAGGTCACTGGCCTCCTGTCTTGAAATAGATCAGGTGGGGTGAACTTTCCAAAAACTAYCCCCAGCATGTTCTCAGGGACTGGTTAACTGGAGTGCTGTTGCATCACTCCAACGTGGGCTGGTTTGTGACACTGGCACAGGGTGAGGGCATCGGTCCCTGTCCCGTTTTGGAAGAATGTGGAGGACTTTGTTGCCCCTTGCTCAGTTCAGACAGCTCCACCCTCAAAAGCGCTTGCTGCCTCCATTGCCAGCGTGTTAGCCCCGCGGCTCTGGGCACTGCCAGTTARGCTGGATATTTCGCAAAATCAACTGGGCGTTTGCCAGAGATGAGGGACAAACAAAGCCTGGGGCTGGCCGTGAGGCAGGAACAGGGACAGAGGGCATGGGACAGATATGTGGGGCACGTCAGGAGAAAGGAGGAGGAGACCAAGGAGTTGATCCCAAGCAACAGAGGCAATGCTGAAGAAACCCCGTTGGGATGAGACGCCAGAAGTTATTGAACTGGATTCATCCCCACTCACAAGCTTGGGCAAGGAGCAGAGGAGCCAGGGCTGGTTGTGTCTCCCTGCGGGTGCTGGAGGCCCTAGCGCTCATCCGACCTTCCCTGCCCTTCTCTCCGCTCTTTGAAAGCTTGGTTCCAGCGCCCGGTGAAAAGTAAAGCTCACCCTTATCTCTGCTCAAGTGATAAAGCAGAAGGTAAACCTGCCATGCAACAGGAGAAAGGAAAGCCAAGGAGAACAACTCAGGGAGCAGATGGGGTGAGGAAGGAGGAAAAAAAAACCCTGACTTATTGTTGCCTGTGTTTGTATCTTCAGTGTGGAGTTGCTACGGTCTCCTGAGAATCGGTGGCATGGGTTTATGGGGACTCTGTGAGGCCCTGGCGGACAGCGCAGTGTAATYAAGCAACTTGGTTATAAGCAGAGCTAGCTAAATAGCAGCGAGGAGAGCTAAAAACAACCCATGTCTGCTCTTATAAACAAGTTTGCGAAGTTAAAACATGAAGTTGCTGGCTCTGCTGATTGATGCAGAGCTGTGGCTGAAAGAGAGGAAACAGCAAGTGTCTACAGAAGTTCACAAGTTCTTGGCAATAAAAGACATTTTAACCCTCCCCAAACTCTATCTGAAAGCTGTTGCTATTCAGGGCATTCCCCAGCTTGTTCAGGAGAGACAAGAACAGCGTGTGGGTGGAGGGTTGCAAGTATCAAAGCAGAAAAGAATTCTACCTAAAACAACCCATCTACCCTTCTAAATCCAACCCAAACCTGGGGCCAAACAGGGTGAGAGCTGAAAGGCTCCCGTTCTCCAAGCAAAAAATAGTATTAAAGTTGTTATGGGTGGAAGTGACTTTGCTCGCTTCTCTTTTCACCTCAGGCTYGGAAGGGCTTCATGGAACTAGAAGAGCGGTGTCTAGCACTCTCGCTGTCGGTTCGGATCACCGTGATGGAATTCTGCCGAATACACCGAGAGCCATTCGCTTGGCCCGGCAGAGATTAGGAATTAGCTCTCAGCTGCAGCCGAGCTGAGCCCCTGTCGTGTGTGCTGTGAATAGGACAAAGGGAAAGGCAGGACCAGAAGCGAGGGGCCTGCCGTTGCTTTGTTGGACGCCACCCTCATTGCCTTTTCAGAAGGAAATGCTGCCAAACAGAAGGTTTCCACAATTTCAAGTCAATCCCTCTACAGACAAATTGGTAGTCCTCCTTGCAAGTTTAACTCTCTTATTAGTTTTTGGGAGGAGGGGTTGTTTTACGCTCATGATGCAGCTCTCAAGGCTCTTATTTTCAAATTGCTCATGGTCACCAAAARACAGAAATAAAAATCCTTCCCATTGGAAGGGCCTTGTGGAGCTGCATGGCTCGAGGAACTGCAGCAGTAAGGAAAGCATACCAGGGAAYGGATAAAGTTTATAAAAATGAAGCACTGACATTCCCGTAAGTCTTCGTTATCCCATAAATATTAGTAGCTGAGCAACCTTTAAAAGCTTCAGAGGAGCCATGAGCAACCTCGCTTAGGCTTTTCTGTGCAAGACCTGGACTAAAAGCAGATAAACAGCATTAAAATTAAAAAAGAAAAAAACCCTCTGCATCTGCTTACAGTTTCCACACTTAAATTGCAGATCCTCTCCATGCCACCCTCCTTTCTCCCATAAATATTGTCTCTTAGGTTGTCTCATGTATTTTCTAGCCATTTTCTTTTCCTCTCCTCTGTTTGCTCTATCTGTTTTCCTACGTTCAGCCTCTGGGAAAAGGAGTGGTTGCCATCGCTAAACCRTGGTAAGCAGGTACCTAAATCCCACTGGCCTGCGAATACCTGCAGGAGCGTGCCAGGGACCCTGGGGGCAGATTCGAGTTTAAGGACAGGGTAAGCTTTTAGAATCCCTAAATAATACAAAAAAAAAAAAAAAAATACAAAAAGGGAAGGGGGGCATGTCCCTTGGGTTTCCAAGCTATATGATGTGTGGTGTATGAGAACTCTGGCAGCATCTTTTTATTTATAAAAAAAAAAAAAAAAAATTGCCACGTGTTCATTTTAAGTTGCGTTTGCTAAGGGAGAGGGGAGACGCTAAAAAGGTAAAGAGGAGAATTGGATCCACGTAGGCAACAGAGGCTGAAGTGAAGGTTTCCTTGTGAAGACGGGCAAGGAAATAGTGCCCACTTTGTTCTGCGCTGTCGGCTCGTCCTTGCTCCTTGGGCCACTTGTGATATTTAACTGCGAGCAGCCTTTGAAATGCAGCTTTGGGCTAATTTTTCGTGGGAGATTTTTCTTTTATCCCTCTTCTTTTACAGTTCTCCCCATGATCTGTTGGGGAGCTCATTTTCTACATCTCTTTTCTTGCTTGGACTCAGTGTTTTGCTTCTCTGTAAACATATAACGCGCTGCAGGAAGATACTTTATTTCACTTAGCCCCTCTTGTTTAAAAAGTACTTGTCTTAAGAGTGGGTTTTGGCTCCGAAAGGGGGAAGAGCTAAACTTTTCTCTGGTCTGACAAACTTTCCAATTTCTGCATGTGCCTGTAAGCTTGAAATACAGGCAGAAAATTTGTCTCAGCCGTTGTCAGGTTGAAGGTACTATTCCTAGTTTCCTCATTCCCTATTTTGTTCCCTCGGTTATTAGAAATCTTCACTTCTTCTAAAAGCCAAATTCATGTAAAATTGCGATCAAACGTCAGTCTTGGTGTAAATGGCGGGACTGACCCCGGCGGGTCCCCTGTGTCAGGTTTGAGTTTAGGCTCATTTCGTTGAACTCTTGGTCGGCTTGGCCATGTCGGAGAGGCGATCGCTGTTGCCGCAGCACCCGAATCGCCCCGAGGAATAACGCGGGGCGCGGGGCCGCGGCCTGCCCGCGGGGCGCGGGGCTCGCTCGGGGCCGCGGCCTGCCCGCGGGGCGC
>NW_020454949.1:784128-848387 GCF_003342845.1 Nothoprocta perdicaria | reverse complement strand
GCCGCGGCCGGGCCGGGCGGGACCTGCCCCTGCCCCTGCCGCCAGTGCACACTGCTACCTGTACGTGTGTTTTT
Organism: Nothoprocta perdicaria; assembly: GCF_003342845.1. Lineage (NCBI taxonomy): Eukaryota > Metazoa > Chordata > Aves > Tinamiformes > Tinamidae > Nothoprocta > Nothoprocta perdicaria. The sequence goes on along the minus strand of NW_020454949.1, from coordinate 848,313 downwards.
AGGTGTTTTTCCATCCCTTTCTCTGCAGCAAAAGCTGGCAGGCTGACAGACGGGCAGCGTACAGGACGGACTCTCTGGCTACTGACCATTTAGCTGGTGAGTCCCTGTTCGGGGGGGGCAGGGACAGTGTTGCTGGGCTGCTCCAGCATCCAAAGGGGTTTTGAGGGCAGCGGGAGGTCAGACACCTGTGGGAGCTCCCTTTGGAAAGAGGCAACGTCTATACGGGCCTGTATGGTTTCTGGGAAGAGTTACCTAGTGTCTTGAGTTGCCTATCCAGCCCTTCACATACTCATTAGAAAATCAGACATCTTAATGCACAGACTAATCGCAATATGCGTTAGCAACTTCTGTTGTCCCSCTTGCCGGTGACCTTCTGAGGCTGCGCATGCCCTCCCAGCTTCTGTCCAGCGTAGTGAGAAAACCGGGCAGCYGTCGGGGCTCCAAACGCGCTACTGGGGTGGGTTTAGTAACAGCGCGTCGTCATCATCGCTAAAGGGTCGCTGGCGGCGCCGCCTGGCGCCTTTCTTGCAGTGGCAAACCCGGATTGTGTGTGGGTGGGAAGTCGACAATGAGCTCCGTGGCAGTTCTGACCCAGGAGAGCTTCGCTGAACACCGCAGCGGCCTAGCTCAGCAGCATGTGAAAGGTGAGGAAGTGGTGCCGCGGCAGTTCCCCGTGAGCAGGCCCGGCTAACCCCACGTGGCAGGAGACACAGCTCGGCACCGCCAAGGAGCCTCATGGGGTTATTTAGTGCGCTCCCTTGGCTCGCTCGGGTGCCGCTCGGGTGACTCTGTTAACTGACATTCGGGTGGTTTTTGCACCCGTCCTCTGGTTGAATTGAACGTACGGTTGGACAAGGCCAGTCGGGCAGGAGTTGTCTCCTGCAGCCTGGGCTCTGCCTAGGCTGATTGTGCTCCAGAGGTGGCTGCTCCGTGAGCGTAACTGTCGTGGGAAACATAGCAATGCGCAATTTGTTTGCCCGCGCTACTGGTGCCCAAATGCACTTAGGCTGCTATGAAGAGGGGCCTTTCTGCCTGGAGAGCATCTTACCACCCCATTTGCTTCATTCTAGTTACGGCTTTAAACTCTGAAGAAGAGAATGATCCTCCAACCTACAAGGAAGCCTTCCCTCCGCTCCCTGAGAAAGCACCATGTTTGGAAACTGCCCAGGAACCGTCTGGGCCCTGGTGCAAGATTCGACCCATAAAGGCTTCTGTCATCACTCAGGTTGGTGGGAGCCAGGATTTAAAGTTTAAATTGTYTCCCCTCTAGCACTTTGGCACAAAGGTGCTTTTTAGGAAGACACCYAAAGAGCAGGACAGTCCTGCTGCAGCGCACTTATGATTTCCCTGGGATCCGCAGTGTCTCCCCTGGGAAAGGYTGCACAAACCTGGGAATTGCAAGCGCAGGGTGCCAGAGGAAGAAGGAGATGCTGAGTGTTCCAAACCCTACCAGATACTCAGGTCCTTCCGTTATGTGTGCTTTGACTGCACAGGTGTTCCACGTGCCACTGGAGGAGAGGAAATACAAGGACATGAACCAGTTTGGAGAAGGCGAGCAGGCCAAGATCTGCCTGGACATCATGCAGAAGACGGGAGCTCACCTGGAGCTGTCTCTCGCGAAGGATCAGGGCCTTTCCATCATGGTCTCTGGCAAGCTGGAAGCTGTCATGAAGGCTCGGAAGGAGATTGTCGCTCGGCTGCAGACCCAGGTGAGGGCACCTAACTGTTCTTCGTTTGGTCGGCGCTCTTGCCTGCGGCACACAGATGCTTGGAGACCCTTGGGCGGGTGTGCTTATAAGCCGGAGAGGTGTTATTAGATGACTAATTCAGCCTTGCCTTATGTTTTCAAAGCACCCCATTGGCAATTTGGGATGGAGATGAGGCTTAAAATAGGGTTCAAAGCTAATTACAGGCCCTGGTGTTACACGAAGGGTGGAGGCTGCAGTCGCCGCRTTGCAAACGGTGACTTGGTGCTAAGGTGCTACTGCTGGAGGGGGCAGCCCCTCGCTCACGCAGGGACAGCAGTTTATGTGAATGAGCCCATGCCTTCCCTAAACTTCTGTCAAGAAGAGTGGAGAGGGGTGCGGGAAAGGAGGAAATGGAGAAAAGAATGGTGAGTGAAAGCTTTGTTCCAGGCTTCTGAGTTGTGTAAGTTGAGCCACACTGATAAGGAGCCAAAACCCCCGGTTGTTTCAGTTGCTGCTGCTTTTTGCTGTGCGGGTTTGGATTCCTCACCTGCTGCTTGAGTTCCTAATCGCAGGGCATTTCTTGTCAGCACATGTGGCAGCCACTTCTTGTAGGGAAACGTCGAAGTTAATGCAACAGCTAATGCAGTGTCTGTTCAGCCTGTGTATCATGGCCTGCCGCAGGGAAGAGATTGGGACCAGCCCTTAATAACGTGCACCTGGAAAAGAACTTGGGCTTGTTCTGCTGTAGATCCAGACCCAGTGGGGGTCCCCAGTTTGGGGACCCAGTGTCCCCAAACACACCTCCTACTGCCCTGACTCTGAAAGGTGTATCTATGTTCTCAGCTTTTCCTGGGCTTGGCTGCCTTCAGTAGAAAGTTGAAAACCAAGTCATCTGTCTTGTGGTTCTCCCAGTGTAGTTTATCGTGTGTGTAATTACTCTTGGTGGTTGCATGTTCGCTGGCATCACCAATCATACCCAGCTAGCAAAAACTCACACAACAAGAAGGGAAGACATCCACAGTCCTTGTTACAAACCAGCCCTGCAACAGCAGCTGGAGCGAAGGCCCCTTTTCTGCAAGGGGCCCTTCAGAACTGCTCTCAGGCTCGGCTGGTGTCACACCAAAGACACCTTGCAGGGAATGGTAGGGAGACTCTCCGAGCTGCCTGCCTGCCAGAATAGCTCTCTGGTGTTGAATTTCCGTTYCCTAGGAATCGGGCCGTGTGTCTTGTTCTCTGTAGGCTGAGCAGCAGGTGCCAGAGTTCAGATAAACTCCATCCTTGAGCCGTCCTCTCACTTGCTCTCTGCTGTTGCTTCTGGGGCTTATGCAGGATGACTGGCAGCTCTTCATCTGGRCCTGAAAGCCTTTGATAATTTGGAGCACTGTTCCTGTGTTTCTACCAAACAGAATTTGGGTGGGAAGGGTGGTTTTTACACTTCTGGAATACAGGTGCTATGGTTCAACTGTTCTGGTACAGTAGCAGCCCTCAGATTCAGTGTGGTTGGAGGGGCTTGTGCTTGTTTCGAGGGGCACCGCTGATCAGCATCGAACTGTTTCCCTGGCTCTGTTCCTGTGGCTCTACCAGTGCAGGAAGGTCCTCACAGATGCTCGGTTCCTGCATTTCAGGCCTCAGCGACAGTTGCCATCCCCAAGGAGCACCATCGCTTTGTCATCGGAAAGAACGGCGAGAAGCTGCAGGACCTGGAGCTCAAAACTGCGACCAAAATCCAGATTCCCCGCCCGGATGACCCCAGCAATCAGATCAAGATCACCGGCACTAAAGAAGGGATCGAGAAGGCCCGACACGAAATCCTGCTGATCTCAGCTGAGCAGGTACWTGGACTCTGTGATCACATCTGGAGAGGCCTTTTGCTTCTCCACGGTATTTTAGGTGCTCATAGCCACTGCAGGCATGAGCATAGATGTGTGCGGTGCCACTGCCTGTACAAGCACCTTTGCCAGGCCTGTAACTTCTGCCTCCCCCTTCTGCCCATCCTCTTCCAGGATAAGCGTGCCGTGGAGCGCCTGGATGTGGAGAAAGTCTATCACCCCTTCATCGCTGGCCCCTACAACAAGCTGGTGAGCGAGCTTATGCAGGACACAGGGACACGCATCAACATTCCCCCGCCCAGCGTCAACAAGACGGAGATAGTCTTCACCGGAGAAAAGGAGCAGCTAGCCCAGGCCGTGGCTCGTGTTAAGAAGATCTACGAGGAGAAGGTAAGGACGGTCCATAAGAACCTGTGTTGTCATCTCTGCGCCTGCTCACGCTCCCTCTTCTTGTTTTGCTTGTGCATCTCTCTGTTGCACCCTTCTCATGTCAGCTCTGCGGCCCTTGCAGCACACAGCCCTGGGACTTGCTGTGCCCATCCCCAGAAGGGTGATGGGGCTGATGCTACCAGGGAGATGAGAGATGTTTTGCTTTTCTGTGTCCTGGGAATCAGCAGACCACAGAAAGCTCCCTTGGCTCTTGCTCACAGAGATGTTACTAGGCAATGAAGTCTACAGCAGTCGCTTGTTGGGGCTGTCAGTGCTGTTACAATAAGCAGAAGCTGCTGAAGAGTGAATTTTCACATACTGATTGTCCATGGCCAACATTGCCAGGAAAATCCTTGTTGTGGGTTGCTGGGCTCTCCTTCCCCATGGTTAGGATTGTCTTTGTACCAGCCTGTGTTTCGACAGAGATAATCAGCTTATAGCTGCTAGCCTACGTGGTGGTGTGCTATGGGACTGCATGGGGGATAGCTGTGTGGTGAGACAGCTGTGAGGTTTGCAAGGACATGTGTGTGGCGGGGGGCTCCTCCTTCCCTTGAGTGAAGCAGTGAACACAAGGCTGACTATGTGCAGGGCCCCAGATCGTGCTGTAGGACCCAAATGGATCGTGCTTAGCTTTGCTGTTTGCTGGGTGCAGACTTTCGCTGCGTTTACRGACTGTTCCTTCCTTTGCTCTTGCCCCTCTTCTGATTGCTGCCCCCAYGCCTCTGCCCCCGCAGAAAAAGAAGACAACCACTATTGCCGTGGAGGTGAAGAAGTCCCAGCACAAGTATGTCATCGGCCCAAAGGGGAATTCCCTGCAGGAGATCTTGGAGAAAACTGGAGTCTCGGTCGAGATCCCACCCACTGACAGCAGCTCAGAGACGGTGATACTGCGTGGCGAGCCGGAAAAACTTGGGCAAGCGTTGACCGAAGTCTATGCAAAGGTACTGACAAGATGGGGTAGGCCTCCTTAGGAGGACACATATAGCTGTATCCATTAGCACTTGCMATTGTGGGGAGTCTCTGTGGGGCTGTTAGAGATGCTGCTCATCTGAAACCAGCACTGATGCTACCAGGGTTGAGAGAAATTGAAACTGAACTCGTGTGAAGACCTCTCCCAGTCTGTCCATTCTGCAGTTTCTCTGTTTTTCCATGCCAGGCCAACAGTTTTACCGTCTCCTCGGTCTCTGCCCCCTCTTGGCTTCATCGTTTCATTATTGGAAAGAAAGGACAAAACCTGGCCAAAATAACTCAGCAGATGCCAAAGGTATGGATGAGCTGGTTAGCGCTGCGCCCTCTGCTTTGCATTGGGGTTTAGCCTGTATCACCCTTTGTAGAAGGGATAAATGTGCAGTAGCAGGAGAGAAAGCAAGGGGGAAGTGACATGGATCTTAATGTTGAGAGTTCCTCTCTTTGTTGCTGTAAACATGGCTCATCCTGAGTTATGCCAATGGGTCGAGCCCTTCAGAAACAGCTTTCTGAGATACTAGTTTGAGAACTGATGTAGTAACATAGCTGCAAATGTTAAGTTTGGCAAGGTTTCTCATTGCGAGTTACATGATATCTGGAGAAAGGCCAGGTGACTAGTTTCTCTGAAGCCCTTGCAGACTCCAGGAGCCTTGGGCTCTAGACACTATTATATTGCTGGAATTATAAATTGCCTGTTTCTGAAAACACAGACACAATTGTGTCCTGCACAGAAAAGAAAGCATCTCCTCATAGAGCGCGTAGCCTGYCTAGCACCACTGACCTGGCTTGCAAAAGTCTCACTGAGTGCTTGTCTTCCCAAAAGGTTCACATCGAATTCACTGAAGGAGAGGATAAAATCACCCTGGAAGGACCTACAGAAGATGTGAATGTGGCTCAGGAACAGATTGAAGTCATGGTCAAGGATCTGGTAAGTTGATGTTACTGTCACTCCCAGATAAATGTGAGGGGAGAAGAGGCAGCAGCRTGGGGATGATGACATAGGCATTGCATGTGCGGGATTACCAAGCTCTGCACAATTCCTTGTAGATCAACCGGATGGATTATGCAGAAATCAACGTTGACCACAAATTCCACCGACACCTTATTGGCAAGAATGGAGCTAACAGTAAGTAGGGCGCCTTTCTGAAATGCTGTGATCCTTCCTGTGCTCTCGATCTTTAGCAGACACATAGCTCATCAGGGCGGGTATTTCCGTCATGTTTCATCTGTTCTTTTAGAGCGATGCTGGCTCAAGGAGAGAAAGGGGCAGCAAAGGCTTGGGGTGGCTTTAATTTGTGATGGTGTCTTGGGAGGTTGAACAGCAATGAGATTATTTTGCTCTGTCTTGGAGGAAGTTTTCGTTTGGTTGGAGAAATAATGTTTCCTTTCTTTCAGGTAGCGCTGTAGTTAACATGAATTACGTTTTAGCAGTAGGTTGGAAGGGGTGGTCGAAATCTCCCAGTGAGTTTCTCCCCAGAAAAGAATTGGGTGTCCGAAATGAAAATACCATCTTCTGATCTAAATGCAGTGCTGCTCAAGAAGGATGAGGACAGGTCCTTGTGCAGCACAGAGCTGYTCTCACTGACCTCCATGGTGAAGATGGGCTGCCCCTATTTCAGGCCCTACCGAGAGGCTGCTTTAACTGTTTAAACAACCTCTGAGTTGTCGGGATGGTTTTGAGCCAGCCTTGGCCGTAGCGGAGTGTGTCAGCACATTCCTCCCCTTGCAGTTAACAGAATCAAGGACCTCTACAAGGTGTCTGTGCGTATTCCCCCGGACAACGAGAAGAGCAACCTGATCAGAATTGAAGGAGACCCACAGGGGGTCCAACAGGCCAAAAAAGAGCTGCTGGAACTCGCTTCCCGTATGGTGAGTGGGACATGATGCTTGGGAGGCTGCAGAGTTAGGGCCCTTGTGTTCCCCTGTGTCCTCTTCACCCGCTGAGCTCTTGGGCATGCTGGCAAAGTTCCTGCTCACAGATCTGTTCCTCTGAACCTTTGCATATCCCCTCTCTGGCAATCTAAAATTTTGTATAGGGAGAACAGATCCTGGTGAAGAGTAAAAYTGTGGAGGCAGCAAACTGGTAGCTAAAGCTGTGTGGCTCTCCTGCTGCCAACCTGACTGTAATCTCTATCCTCATCAGGAAAATGAACGCACCAAGGACCTTATCATTGAGCAGAAATTCCACCGGACCATCATTGGGCAAAAGGGCGAGCGSATCCGGGAAATCCGGGAGAAATTCCCAGAGGTGAGGGGTTCCAGGGGATGGAGAACCCAGAAGGGGTGTTTCTACTCYGGTAAAAGTCTTAATATAGTTGAAGCTATAAACTTAATGACTCYGTATCTAAGAAGTACGAGAAGACTGCTCTCTTGGCGACAAGTTGCTAGTGTGGCTGCGCTGTTGCAAATGGGACGGAGGATGTGTAGGATCCCAGGCTTTTGCACATGCCCGACACACAGCAGTTCTTGCATTTGCTTGAGTTTTGCCTTTAAATGACCTCTTCTTGCAGGTTATCATAAACTTCCCAGACCCAGCACACAAGAGCGACATCGTCCAACTTAGAGGTCCCAAGAATGAGGTGGAGAAGTGCACCAAGTACATGCAAAAGATGGTGGCAGACCTGGTAAGAGGAGTTTTGTGTGTTCTGTCCTGCACATCTAGGTGGTACAACTGCATTGTCACCGTAGCTTAGCTGGGACTGAAAGATACTCTGCATACAGTTCTGGGCAAGAGGATAATGCCTCTTATTTGAAGACARCATGGCTTGGGACACACTTTTGCTTCTCCTTGCAAGTCTCTTCTACAGAGAACTTGAGTCTTAGCCTATTGTCAAGAACTTGCATTTAATATGTTCCTGGGACAAGGCCTGCCTTGGCTGACAGGGTGATCTTCAGTTGTCCTTTTCTTTCTCCCTTAGGTTGAAAACAGCTTTTCTATTTCTGTCCCCATCTTCAAACAATTCCACAAGAACATCATAGGGAAAGGAGGTGCCAATATCAAGAAGGTGAGATAGCTTTCCTGTCTGTAGGGCTCAGCATGGTCTCTGCCTGCAGCTAAATCCCCACTTGCTGTGGCCTCCTGCTCTTTGTTGAAATGTAACCTCCAAGGACTTCCTTCTGATGTGGGACATCTCTGAARTTAGTTTTCTGTTTGTGGCAGATTCGTGAAGAAAGCAACACCAAAATTGATCTCCCGGCAGAGAACAGCAACTCGGAGACAATTGTTATCACAGGCAAGAGAGCAAACTGTGAAGCAGCTCGCCACAGAATCCTTGCCATCCAGAAGGAGCTGGTAAGTGAAGCGACTGCCCTGCTGCAGAGGAGGAACCTGAAAGTGTTGCTGAAAGGCATAGAGAAGAACTGGCTGGGGAAGGACAGAGAGGAACCGAAAAGTGCACCTCAGGGCATTTTTGGACTTAAACCCAAATTCTTAGCAAAAGCTGCCTATAGCTCCTTGTCCAGAGAGCTCTGATTTAGGCCTGTGTCATCTGGCAGTTTTTTTCAGAGAAGCCTCTTCATCCAGCTTGCCAGGATGCAGGTAGGGCTGTCCCTCTGAAGTGTGTGGGTGAGCTAGGGAAGGCAGCGCTCTCACGGAGCTCAAGGAGACTAAAACCCTCAGCATTAACGGGGACAGCTCACCTTGAACGAAGCAACGGTCCGAACTCTGTTGTTAACACGAAAGCCTTGTGATGGGAGAGTCGTCTCCCAGGACAGACTCTCCACAACAGCCACGCTAGTGGCTCACAGGTTACCAGAGCAGACTCCTGCACTTGCTCCGAGAGGTGTTGGAAGCTTGCTCATCTGCACCCGCATCTCCCACATAATGCGCTAGCTCTCAGCAGCTCCTGCCCCTCCACGTGGACTCCTGGAGGCAGGTGCAGTCATTCTTTTTTATCAGAGAATGATTTTGCATTTATGGTGTCGTCTTTTTCTTGGGGAAGGGATATTGGTCTTTTACAACTAACTGTGGCGTGGTGCTGTTCCTCCTGTCTCTGGCTGCTCCTCTGTCAGCAGTCTGAAACCTCTCTGTCAGACGTTTTGTACAGCTGTCTGTACAAACCAGCGGCGCAGAGGTCGTGTGCTAAGCTAAGCCAGGATGAACACGGTCCTGCAGCTGCCTCACTGGCCCTGCTCTCTTTCAGGCCAACATCACAGAGGTGGAGGTGTCGATTCCCTCCAAGCTGCACAATTCCCTCATTGGCGCCAAAGGCCGCTTCATCCGCTCCATCATGGAGGAGTGTGGCGGGGTCCACATTCACTTCCCCACCGAAGGCTCTGGCAGCGACACTGTGACCATCAGGGGCCCGGCCCAGGATGTGGAGAAAGCCAAAAAGCAGCTGCTGCACCTGGCGGAGGAGAAGGTTAGTCCTGTCTCGGGGAAGCAGCACGTTGGTTTGATTTGGCTTGTCCTTTSTCTTCTGAGGTTGAAATAATCCCCTCTGCCTGCTGGGAAGCCTCTAGCATTGGACAGCTCCRTCATCTTTTGAGGGATTTGAGGACAATTGAAAGAAAAATGTGCTTCCATCCCTATGACAATGAGTTCCACCCCCGCAGGCAGAAGAAATTGCTCTCACACTTCTTTTTACAGGCTGGCAATGTGTTAAAAAGCCCTAAGGCCCTCCACTCCTAGGGTTTAAATGCTGTTAGGTAACTACACTGCCCCGAAACAGCCTTCCATACATATCTCCCTATCTTATCTCCCTTCCTATGAATTTTTCTTTCATCTCCCAAGTTCCAGCTATTGCCACAGGTCTTCCATTTCACTGCATGTRCCTGGGTTTGGGAGCCCCTGGTTGCAGGACCTTGCCATGTGTTGGGACTAGCTGGTGATTCCTGTTAGCAAAAGAAGCCCCTCTGCAGCTTGTGCATGTGTTTGAATCCTCCCAGTTTAAGGCAGTCAGTCCAGAAGCAGTTATGCTGCCCCATGCGAGCGTCGGGGCCTTCCTTGAGGGAAGTCTCTTCTGCTCGTGTGCTCGCTMGTCCTGCTGAGTGCAGAGGTAGCTCTTCCGCACCAGGGATGCCTTCGGGTAGTATGTTCTCTTTACGACATCATACCTTTGATTTTTGGACATCAGACTGCACCYCCTTTCTCTTGAAGCAGAGTGTGTGTGCATGGCACTGTGCACACTGCCGCTGTGGACACAGACATTCTGTATATTGACCTGTTCCTTGGTTTATCTGACTCCTTTCAGCAAACAAAGAGCTACACTGTGGACCTCCGCGCAAAGCCCGAGTACCACAAGTTCCTAATCGGCAAAGGCGGTGGCAACATCCGGAAGGTGCGTGACAACACCGGGGCCCGCATCATCTTCCCAACCTCCGAGGACAAAGATCAGGAGCTGATCACTATCATGGGGACTGAGGAGGCTGTCAAGGAGGCACAGAAGGAGCTGGAGGCCCTCATCAAGAACCTGGTGAGAACTTCTACTCATCCCTGTAGTGTGGAGGACCTTCCAGGGTGGAGGATCTGCTTGTCCTAAAACCATGTGCTGCCCTTCATGGGAGCTCAGAAAGATCTCCGTGGTGACAGTGTCGTAGGGGGTGGTTTCTGACTGTTGTTGAGCACAGGAAACTAGTGATTACCGCCAGAACAGGCAGGGTTGACTGAGTGTCGTCTGTGGGCAGGATAACGTGGTCGAAGACTCCATGGTGGTTGACCCTAAGCACCACCGCCACTTCGTCATCCGGAGGGGACAAGTTCTGCGCGAGATYGCTGACGAGTACGGTGGGGTCATGGTCAGCTTCCCGCGCTCCGGCACCCAGAGCGACAAAGTCACCCTCAAGGGAGCCAAGGATTGTGTGGAAGCAGCCAAGAAACGYATCCAGGAGATCATCGAGGACCTGGTATGTCCGAGGAGAGCTGGGTTTCCTCACTTTGCTGCTTCAGCAGGGCTGTTCTTGAACCTGTGGACAGCTGAACTTTATATAAACAAGTCCTGTGGCAACTTAGGCCCTGGAAACTTTAGATCCCAGACTAGGGAATAGTTATTGACTCCAAAAGGACAAAGCTGCACAAAGGAATTGCCCCTTCTTCATTCCCTGGCGTGTTTGGGAGTGGAAATGGAGTTTTTTTCCTTKGTTGTAGCCTTCTTGGTCTCTCCATGCTAGATCTTATGGCTGCTGCTTGGCTTTTCTTATCTTGTCAGTACTGGGTTTTGGAAGCAGCCAGCAGTCCAGCTTGTGCTCTCTCTCTTTTTCTTTACCTTTTTCCTTTCTCTGCATCATTCCCACCCTTCAGGATCATAGAAAGCTTGAGCTTTGGTCTCTAAAGCCCTTAACATCACGGGTTGGAGGCAGCCTTTGTTCAGAAATCCTCTGCTAACTCCTCAGAGAGTAGGAAGGATTCTAGGGAACTTTCAGGTCTTCCCTGGAAGAACTGAACCAGCWTTCATGTCCTCGCATGTCCGTTACGGATTTGACGGCTGTGTTCCAGTGTGAAAGTGGCCGCATGGCAATAGAGCAACTCTGCTTTCTCGCAGGAAGCTCAAGTGACAATCGAGTGCACCATCCCACAAAAGTTCCACCGCTCCATTATGGGCCCCAAAGGATCCCGCATCCAGCAGATCACCCGGGACTATGGTGTCCAGATCAAATTCCCTGACAGGGAGGAGAACCCAGGTATACCCAGGGGTACATGTTCGCAGGGTAGTGGGGGAGATGAGTAACACCTTGGCTATTTCCTAGCTAAAATTTGTGGAGAAGTAACCCCCGGTGCTCCCTGCTGTGTCCTTAGTCTGGGCTCAGCATCAGCCTGGTCATTTGGGGGGAAAGGGGTGGTTTGGGAAGGTGAAACAGCAGATCCCGAGGGCTCCACACATTTAACRTGACATTTTCCATGTTGCCAGCCCCCGTGGCGGAGCCAGCGGTGCAGGAGAACGGCGAGGAGGGAGGCGAAGGCAAGGACGGGGACCCCAGCTCCCCCAAGAAGTGCGATATCATCGTCATCTCCGGCCGCAGGGAGAAGTGCGAGGCAGCCAGGGAGGCGCTGCAGGTTCGTGGCCTTCCAAGGCCTGCGATGTCACGGTGCCCCAATGCAAAARGCCATAAATAAAACCCTGCAGCCACCTTGGCTCCTGTGCCAGGCACTGACCATGCCCTTCCCAGGGAAATCCTGCTATTGCTCTGTCGTTTGGCCTGGCATTGTGGGGCATGAGTTGCCAGAGCATGAGTGTTTGTAGCTGCTCTCTCCCTTTAGAGCTTCTGCCCTGACTATGAGAATGCGTATCTAGCTTTAGCGAGCCGTTCTTTTGGGCAAGCTGTGAGGTGAGAGGGGGCTCTCCTCTGCTGACCTGCGCTCCCGCCCCTGCAGGCCCTTGTTCCTGTCACCATTGAGGTGGAGGTTCCCTTTGATCTTCACCGTTACATCATTGGCCAGAAAGGAAGTGGCATCCGCAAAATGATGGACGAGTTTGAAGTAAGTGGCTCCCTCTGGTCTCCTGTGTCCTGCAGTGTCTGTACGTGACTGGGGTTGTGACAAGGCCCAGCACTGTCATGGCTTGGCAGTAGCAAAGCTGGCTCTGTAACACCAAACTTAAAGAGTAATTTAGCTGTGCAATTTAGTCTCTGGGCTCTCAAACGGCCCTGCACTGAGTAGTGGTACGAGATGACAGTCRGTCCCTGTTGCTCAGGTGAACATCCAAGTCCCTGCTCCGGAGCTGCAGTCGGATGTCATCACCATCACCGGGCTGGCTGCCAACTTGGACCGTGCCAAGACGGGGCTGCTGGAGAGAGTGAAGGAGCTGCAGGCTGAGCAAGAAGACAGGGTAAGGCTGGGAGGGCCAGGCAAGGCCGCTTCAGTGCGAGCTGACAGGGGAGAGCGTTTGGATTCTCCCGTGGGGAAACTCCGGACTTCCCAAGGCTTTATCACAACCCTGTGTTCCTCCCAGACACTTCCATGTGGGAACCTCACGGTGCCAGAAGTCCTTCACTTGGGGAATCATGTTCCAACTCTTAGCGTGAGGGATGAGCCAAGAGACTGGCYGCTGCTTGGAAATTCCTGCTGGTCTTGGCAAGAGCACAGGGCCCCCACTGATGCTTTTCCACAGCTGGGTGCCCTCGGGCAGGACCCTGCAGACTTTGCCCTACACATGCAGAGAGCACCTGAGCCAGAARGAAATGTTGGGACTTGGGGGGACATTGGTGTCGCTGCTGCGGCACAGTTCCTGCTGCTGCTCCTCACTCTGCTGCTCCATTCCAGGCCTTGCGAAGCTTTAAGCTGACAGTCACCGTGGATCCCAAGTACCACCCTAAAATCATCGGAAGAAAGGGAGCTGTGATCACCCAGATACGCACAGAGCATGAGGTCAACATCCAGTTCCCAGACAAGGATGATGAGAGCCAGGTGAGGGCAGAGGGGGCACAAGGAGGCAGCTGGTGGTCTCAGACTGTAGGGCTCTGACATCCCTGTGCTGCSCTTGGAATTGAAGGAAAAAGATGGCTCAGCTATTGGTGGGCCTCATCACTCATATGTGTCCCCGTGTCCCCATGCACCCAGGCTCAGGACCAGATCACCATCACAGGCTACGAGAAGAATGCCGAGGCTGCCCGTGATGCCATCATGAAGATCGTCGGCGAGCTGGAGCAGATGGTGTCCGAGGATGTGACTCTGGACCACCGCGTTCATGCACGCATCATCGGCGCGCGCGGCAAAGCCATCCGCAAAATCATGGATGAGTTCAAGGTGCGCGGTGGGGACCAGGCGCCATGGGGCCTGGGGGCTTTTCTTCCCCTGCTGCTCTCCTGGTGTGGGTCATTTGAAATGGGCAGCTCTGAGTCCTCTCCTGTTGCTCTTGTTGCAGGTGGACATTCGCTTCCCCCAGAGCGGAGCTTCTGACCCCAACTGCGTGACCGTGACTGGGCTCCCTGAGAAYGTGGAAGAAGCTATTGATCACATCCTCAACTTGGAGGAGGAATACGTAAGTGCTCCGCACATCTTGACAGGGGAGCTGGGTCATCCTCTCTCGCCGAGCTGGGTGCTCGAGGYAGTTCTAGCTGGCGGTTCCTCCTGCGGCTTTGCAGAGCACGTCCCCATTGCAGGCGGCCCTGGTGTCCTCAGTGACGTACCGCGGGCCCCAGCCCCACAGTGCGGGAGGCACCAGGCATGTGGCATCAGCTCACATCAGTCAAGGAGGTGGCAGCTCTGCCTCCTGGAGAAATGCTGTTCTAAGCCCTTGTAGAGCAGGTTAGAGACCTTAGGAAGGTCTCGGCTGGGGGACGTGTCCTTCAGGGTGCTTTTTTTTCCCCTAACGGGGCTGTGTGGCTGCAGCTTGCAGATGTGGTGGACAACGAGGCGATGCAGGTGTACATGAAGCCCTCTTCCCACGAGGAGTCCAAGGCCCCGTCCAAGGGCTTCGTGGTGAGAGATGCCCCCTGGGCCACTGTCAACAACGAGAAGGTGAGTGTTGCCGCTGCTGAAGGCATGCAGGATGGGGTCAGTGACGCACCTTGGCCTGGTCCTGCTCTCGGATCTGGCCCTGCTGGCACAGCTGAGGCAGAACAAGGGGCAAGCTTGGCCCTGAGCGCAGGCCTGGGCTCTGCGTCTCCTTCCACACACCGTGTCCGTGTTGRCCAGCGGCTTTACCGTCGGCCCCGGGCAGCCTGAGTGGCCCAACAGGCCTTGCCCCTTCTCTCTGCTCGTGGGCTGTTAGAAACGCTGCTTAGCCCCGGGCACGTGATGCAGGAGTGCAGCGGGGCAGGAGCTTAACTTGTTCCCTTTTCATTTGCTTTAGGCCCCCGATATGAGCAGTTCTGAAGACTTCCCCAGCTTTGGGGCTCAAGTGGCCCCCAAGACTCTTCCCTGGGGACCCAAACGATAATGACCTGGAAGCAGAACCATCTTCTCCAGCCCGCTGACCTGACACTAACCTGCCACAAATCCTTCCTGTCCGAAATCTGACCCAGCGGCTGGAGTGCAACTCAATTGCCCCACGAGGTCTCCTAATGGTGGCTGGAGTGCTAACCCCCTCCTGCTCCCCTCAGCTGTCACTGTGGCTAGGACCCATCCTCATCTCTTGATGGCTCCTCTTTCCTCCTTTGGAACAAGCCTTCCACTCAGATTCGAACACTAAATGTGTGTGTCTTCTTTAGAAACTCCATAATTGACTCCAAGTGGCTAAGATTTGCAGCTTCCCGAGCGCTAGCAGAGCACTCTGCTCTCTCGAGCATGTCTTACTGGGCATTCTCGCCTTCATTAGGAGACCTCCGTTACTGTGGCTAGGAATCTACTTCCTGTCTCATGACCTCAGGAAATAAATTTCCTTGACTTTCTAAAGCCAAAACGTTTGCCCTCTTTCCTTTGTGTTGATCCCAGGCCTTACCTTACCTTTGTAGAGTGCAATCAACCCTCTTTCTTTTTGTTTCGTTTTCCCTTTGAACTGCCAAAAATTCATTTAATGCTGATAGCTGACTGCGGGGAGAGCTTAAACCATAACCTCAGAGCTCCCAAAGTTGCTCTTCAAAGGCACAGAAGCTGCGTGGGGCTGGAGAGGCAGCGGAGAAGGAAAGGAGCAGAGCCCKGGGAGGCGGCCGCGCGCAGGGAGCCGCCGAGGGCAGCGCCGCGGGCCGGCCCCGCTGCTCTGCCTCCCGTGAGGTGCGTGCAGGGCCCACACCGAGCTGGGGGGCAGGCAGGTGAGGCCGCACGTCACGCACGTGCTGCCCTGGACCAAGGGGAGGCCACACGAGGCCGCTGCAGCGTGGCGGGGCTGCCTCCAGCTCTTGCCTTCTTTCTACCTCAAAAGGGAGGCCGAGGGGGCCCTGCAGGCGCGGCGGCTGAAGCAGCTGCCCCTGCCAGCCCGCAGAGCAGAGTGTGCACCCAGGGCCACAGGGGCTTGGCTGCCCCTCCGTGGGGCCGGGAGCACCCCGGCATCACTGGGAGCTGCACGGCTGCTCCTCAAGGCCCCTGTGCTGCAGCCCTGGCCAGGCTCCTTCAGCTGCTAGGGAAATTCTGTGCCCGGCTGGAGAGAGGCYGGGGGGAAGGTCCCGCGGCGCCTCCAGCCTCGCTGCTGCGCAGGTTGTGGTCTGAGCCCTTCCCCTCCCTCAGCTGCTTCAGCTCTTGGACAAGCAGGAGGCCCCGGCCTCCTTTCTCTCATGCTGCTTACAGGGCCGAGGCCCGAACGGAGGAAGGCTGGGCCTGCTCTTCTTGCCTTTCCCAGCCAGGCCCGAGCTGCTCCCGCTTCTCCTTCCCGCTCTAGCTCCTCGTGGAAGCGGCTGCGAGGCCCAAGCTGAACCGAAACCTCGCAGCAAGGGGCGGAAGGGGCCCCGAGCGCGCCGCTCCCCTCCGCGCCTGCCCCACCGCGGTTCCTACGCTGTGGCCTGGGCCTGTCCCTGCTCCCACCCCACACCTCCTCTTCGGCCTCCGTCTTGGCCCCGGTTGCACCGCTCGGCTTGAGGCACCCTGGGGCCCCACAGTTTTGCCCCCCGCCCCCCCGCGCTGCTGCAGGTCGTGGAGTGATTGTAGCGAGCGCTGCCCCCCGTGCGCAGCAGCCCCTGGCACGTGTCCATTTCCTCTCTGACGTCTTCCATATTGTACGTTTCCATAGCAATGATCCCTTGGCCTTAACTTTGGAATTTGGAGACTATATGCAAACATGTAAAAAGGCTCATGAGTATGGATGACACTGGAATTTTATAAATTCTAAAATAAAACCTGAAACAGCTCTCGAGTGTGGCRGATGGTTTTTGTTTCCTCGCCCCGGGGGGCAAGAGCCAAAGCAGCAGCCCTGGGCTTGGGCTGAGGCGGCCCTGGGACCCGCACGGAGGGACAAGGGGCGGGTGGCGAGGGCAGGGCCCGGCGCGGTGGCAGCAGTGCCATCGGTGCAGGACCTGGTGCCACCCCAGCAGCCCCGGCCCGCGGGGGCTTKGCCCTCAGGGTGGCTGACGGCACCAAAGTCGCCCTCTCCGCGGCCTCGTTCCGGGTTAAGACGAGGACGAGGGGTGGCCGTGGCCACCGTGTGGGGCTCCCTCATTGACCCGGCCGCGGTGGGAGGCAAAAGCTCTGGCTCTGCCAGCTGAGGCCGGGCGTGCCGGGGTGCAGCCACCTTTAATGCGCTTTGTTCGTTTACACAGCGTTGGGTTTAACTGGGTAAATACCCAGCGCCTGCGCCCACCCCCAGGACACCCCTGTGGCGGAGCCGGCCTCTTCCAGCCAAGCAGGGAAGGCTCCCGCACAACCTGCGGCTCAAGGCTGGCCCGAGGAGGAGCAGGAGGGAGCGGAGCGGAGCCTCGGGCCATTGCTCTTACTTGCTTTGCTCCTGCTCCGTTTCCCAGTCCCTGGTCGCTGCCGCCTCCGCCACGTTGGCCTTGTTCCTCGTGTCTCGTTGTTCTAAAAGGATCTGGGTCAGAAAASAAAAAGAGGAAGGCGGCGCTGGCGCTGGTCAGGTTTCTGCTCCAGCTCCTGATGGGCTGGCTGGTTGCTCAGCCGCTCGCTCAGGAGCTTCAAAGCAAGAAGGCAGCACAGGAGGAGGAAGAGGAGCAGCCAGCTGCAGCTCTGCTGCCAGGGCTGGGGCGCCGAGGGAAGCGAAACCCACCTTGTTCTCAGCAAGGGCTTCCTTGGCCAGGTACCGCTCCCGCTTCACCTTGACCTCCACCGACTCGGGGATGTCGGGTACCAGCAACTTAATTAAACCCGCGATAAAGAAAACCACGTGCTGCGGGGGGGAGGAGGAGGAGGAAGGCAGTGGTCGGCAGCACTGGCCCCCGAGCCRCCCCGCACGCCTTGGCAGCGGCTGGCGCACGCAGGCAGCACCTCAAAGGCAATGATGAAACCCAGCCGAATGGTGAGCAGCTGCCAGTAAGTGGAGGAGAAGTTGCCGTCGAGGTCTCTGAACGCCTGGTACCTGCGTGGACAGAACACAGTCGTCACTGCCCRTGGGCGTGAGGCAGCCCCAGGGTGAGCAAGGACCCTGGGGGAGCAGCCGCTTGGCACCCTGGCGCAGGCTGAAGGCCACCGTGCTCTGACCCCAGCTCACTGGCAYGGAGACGCAAGCGGCGGCCTAGGCAAGGCCAGGGGTCTCGCACCTGCACGCGCTGTTGTTCTGCTGCACGAAGTCCCACGGCGCGTGCGACAGGGAGAAGTTCACGTAGCCGTGCAGGTTGATGTCGTAGATGTACTTGTAGTAGGTGCGGGGCAGGAAGTCGGATGTGAAAGCRATGAGGAAGGCCTGGGAGGAAGGAGATCTGCTCCAGGTGGCTTCCCACGCAGCCCGAGGGATGTCCCAGCCCCACCACRTCCATGGCCACACGTTCCTGAGCTGGCTGGCACGTGACAGGCCGCCCCGGTCCCCGTATTCAGCCACACAAACCAGCCACAGTCACAGCCTCATCTTGGCGGGCGGCTTGCTGCTGAGAGCACCTCGTCCTGGCTCAGCCCACCATTAACCCCGCTTTGCCCAGTTCTCGACGCACGTTGCTGATGACGGCCAGGTGGGCGATGACCTCGAGGATGTAGAACCAGATGCCGATGCCCTGCGCCCGCTCGGCCACGGGCCGCCGGTAGTCGCAGACGAACTTCTGCGCRTCCAGGCGGATCTCCACCCAGTTGTTGAGCAGGGCAAAGAGGGGTGCCAGGGGACAGGCCGCCACAAAGATGGTGATGAAGCCAAACTGCATGACTGGGGCACGAGGAAGAGGAGGGCACAGGGACTGAGAGGCGGCAGCAGTGACGGCTACTTCTGCTGCCAGCCCCTTTCCTACTTCACCAGCACCCAGAGGTTCCCCATGGAAGGGTTAACCCCCTGGAGCTGACTCAGCCAGAGGAGGGAGGCAAGGAAGGAGTCTCCTCCAGGCAGAGGAAGCCACGAGGCGCAGCAGCCTGGGCTGGGCTCCAGGGTAAAGCCTAGCCCAAGTCAGAGGCTTCCTGTGGAATATTTTCCTCCTCAATCCAGGCCCAGCGGGGTGAGGAGCCGCAGCCTATGCCAGGACCGGGCTCTGGCAAAGAGACTGGGCTCCTTTGCGGCCCTGCTGCGGGCAGCGGCCAGGCCCRCGGCCCCCAACCTTCTGTGACCCACGGGCACCTCACATTGATGCCCCAGGGCTGCTGCCCCCCCAGGGAGTTTCTCCACAGCCATCTGGGGTGATATGAGGAGACACATACCCCCCCGCCGCTCACCCCACRCCAACAGTCCAGGCCTGCCCCAGAGCCCTTCAGGTTCCTACCCATCTCCAGGTACTCATCAAAGAGCCCCTCAAAGACCAGCAGTTGGTAGTTCATCTCCCAGGGTGCCTTCTCTGCCTGCACCGATTCCCCCTCCTTGGGCACCTTCTTGCTGGAGGCAAACCTCTGCTTCTGCCACCAACATTTCAGTTTCCTGGAGGGAGGCAACAGGGTCAAGGAGAGTGGCCTGGAAGCCGCTCATGTYCAGGGCTTACCCTGTGACAGGGCGCAACACGGCCCGCGGCGGGGCCACGCACTTACGGGATGACCACTTCCTGCATGTTGTTGATGATCTGCTTCCCCACCATGATGATGAGCAGCTCCTGCGCGAGCTCGATGAGGCACCCGCCCGGACTGCACTGCATGGAAGAGTCCAAAGGGTCCACCCTCAGGGCCCCCTCCCCACCATCCCCAGTGGGGCCCACAAGGCACCAACAGGGAGCACCAGCTCCAGGTTGGGGCCACAGCCCCTCGGGTTGCGACTCAGGGACACCCCCCAGGCAGGGAGATGACAAGGAGAGGTGCCCACGTCCCAGCAAGGACCCCGTCCCGGGGGCAGTGCCAACACTCACCTCCTCGTTGCGGACGCCCAGAAAGTTCACGTAGTTCCCAGGGTAGCCGACAAACCTGTGCGAGCCGGGACAGAGATGTAGGCCCACGGGTCGCCCCTTCTCCCCATGCTGCCCCTATCTGCTGCCTCCTGTTCTCCACAGAGCTCCGGCATCCACGGACACATCCCGGCACCCTGGGAGCGARCTGAGCTCCCAGAAAAGCTCAGTGCTGTCCTCACCTTCCCGCCGTGCTGCAGCCCCTCTCATGCAGACCACCCCAGAAGGAAGGGGACGCAGAGGGAAGGAGGGACATGTCAGACACCTCTGAAGGGCCTGTCAGTRCATTTCCATGAAGGAAAGGGGGCTCCTGGGTGTCCTGTCCCCCACCAAAGCTCTCCAAGGGGTCCCCCCTTTTGGGTAGGCACCCAGCAGGCCAGGAAAGAGCTAGTGGCTGTCCCCGGTGTGGTTCATCCTGCCCCAAGGTGGCAGCAGCACTCCAGCTTGCCACAGCCCTCCGAGGACACGTCCCCAGCCCTGCCAAACGCGGAGCCCGGACAGAGAGGACACAGGTGGGCACGGGTTGTCCCCTGACACGGAGCCCCCTTCTTTCCCTAAAGGCCTTACTTGCCCTTGAAGAAGGCGATGTAGAAGGGAGAGGAGTAGAAGTTGACGAACTGGAAGACGAACACCTTGAAGATGAAGGCGTCCTCGTACTTGGTCTGCGTGCGGTGCATCTCTGCATGGGGGAAGCACAGAGTGGCTCGCTGGTGTTGGTCCCAACTAGCCCGACTCTGATCAGCCTCCTGGAGCAGTTCTTGAGTGCTGCCACCGCCCTCCCCTGCCCCGAGGGACTGACTGACTTGCTATGGTCAGTCCTGATGAAGAGCATCCTCCAAGCAGCTCCTGTAGCAGGGCCCAGGCCACCCCTTCTTGCACCGCCCGCCTAATGCTGCTGGTGTCTCCTCATGGGAGCAGCAGCGAGCGGTCTCGCTGTCATGGGGAGGGCCAAAGGGAACCAGGTTTTAAGGGTCTGTGTTGCTTTGCACCAGCTTACCCCACTTGGTGAGGAAATGAGCCAGGGAAATGTAGATCTTGGAGAGGATGAGGATGAAGAGCAGATTCACCACTGAGCCTGTGATGCTGGCAATACGGGATGCCTACAGGAAGAGTAACATGGAGAGCACGATGGGGTGAGATCAACAAACACGGCAGGAAAAGCAGATCCACTCAGTGCAGGAGYGGCTCCGGCCACGTCTCACCGAGGCCACGAAGCGGAAGTACCCGGAGCTGGAGAGCAGGATGGCGACTACCACCCGGTACAAGATAACGGAGACCACAAACATCACCACGATGGCAATCTGCAGACACAGCACATGGTGGGTGAGCAAAAACCTCACTTACCCTAACGCATTAACAGCTACAAGGGAGGTCCCTTGTAACCCACCCCTTCTTTCCTCAAACAAATCCCCTCAATCACATCCCGCAGGGATAAGCATCCACCCAGCCCTGGCTGCCGAGGGAGCTGCTCTCCCAGCCCTCTGGAGATCTTACCATCATTATAATGACCATGGACCCGGCCAAAATCCGATGGTGGCGGTTGCGCTTGGGGAAATAYGGCTCCTCTGCGCCAGTAATGGGGTTTATTATCGTCATGGGGGCCATGGCAGTGAACTGGGGCCGTGGCCGCTCCTAGGAGGGGGAAGGTGTTACGGGCACCCAGCGGCTCTGCCCAGCGCAGTCGCGGGGCGCGTTGCAGAGGGCCCGGACCCCCACCTCGATGTCCTCGAAGTCGGAGCAGTCCCAGCGGTGCGCCAGGGAAGCGTTCATCCGCTTCCAGTACTCCAGGAACATCACCGCCCACAGGGACATGAACATGCTGAAGAAGATGGTCCCGCCGTGGTCGAAGAGGCGCCCGGCCTGCGGGGCAGCAGAGCAGGGCCCTGAGGGAGGGCAGGCAGCAGYCGCCGCTGCCCTGGCTCGGCCACGCGCAACGTCCCACAGCAGCTTCCCGCGGAGCCAGGAGGAGCCGGGATCCCCGTGACACAGGCGGCTCCGAGGGACTCTGAGCACGACAGAGGTTGGCAAATCTGTCCTGCCCCTGGAACGAGGAGGACTGCACCTCGGCCCCATTCCTTCTCATGCCGGGTGGAACGAGGAGGGCAAATCCCAGTGCTTCCAAGAGCACTTGCAGGCACCCAGCCCCCTCCCTGCTGGGGCCCGGCAGGACACAGGGCGCCCCTTACAGCCAGGCACGGGCTGACGGGTCAGGGAGGAAGCCACGTCTGCTCCATCTGCCTCCACGGAAGCAGCATCTCACCTTAAATGTTTTGCAGATGCTGGAGAGCAGCCAGTAGGGACAGGACTTGCAGAGGGGACACATCCTGTACTGCTCTTTGCTTTCACAGACCTCCTGCCTACGAGCAAAGGAAAGAGCAGCAAGCAGCCTGCCATGGCTCGGCCTCTCCCACAGCATCCGGGAAGGCTGCAACCCAGGCCCCYAGACTCCCCAAAATGAGAAGTTTCCTCTCTCTTGATAAAATCCGGCCCTAAGSGGTCAGGACTTGGGGTGCCAAGGGTTAGCCAGGACCCAACGGATGACTCAACCCCAACGGGGCCCGCTGGGCTGCTGAAACCCACCCAAACTGCCCCTCCCGTGGCCAGGGGAAGGGATGAGTGGGGAGATCAGGGAGCACTTACGCAGGCACGTCATCAAACATGAGGAAGATGCCCGCTATGAACACCAAGGTCCCCACAACCGCTGCAGGCAGGAGCCACCCCGTGTAGAAACCTGGAGGGAAAGGAGGAGGGCAGTGCGAGTCCCACAGGCCTTGGCCGGCGCCCTGTGGTTCTCTGCTAAGAGCAGCTACCGATGGAGCATTTCTCCTTGCCAGGCTGCTGCTGTGGGGGGAGGAAGCCACCTGCAAGAGTGTCTCAGGACACTGTGGCCCAGAACAGCTCCAGAGGAACAGCCCCAGCAGCCCCTCGAGCCCTCAGCCCTCTCCAAGGCCTGAGGAGAAGTCACGTCCGGATGCACTGAGGCTCCCGGGCTGCTCTGGAGCCCGCAGGACTCACCCAGCCAGGCAAAGTAGAAAGCCACCTTCTCTCCAAAGTACTTGCGGATGTGATCCAGGGGCTGGTACTTGTACCACTTCCTCCAGTTGGCCCAGTACTGGAAGAGGATTTGGCGCTGGTTGAGGCTGCTGGGAGCTGATTCCTCTGGTGGGAGCTTGAAAGGACCCTGTGGGGACACGCAGAGCGTGAGCAAGATGAAGCAGAGGGCTGGCCCAGGGTGCTGGATCGCGTCCCAGAGGATGGCTCCAAAGAGGCCTCCGCCTCCCCATGCTCTTTAAGGACCCTGAACAAGGCCGAGGGTGCCCCGATGCCCCCGTGCAGCCCGGTCCTGCCCGTCCCCGGCGCCGGGCRGCTGGTGACGTACGTCGTGCAGCGGGAAGGCAGCGCTGAAGACGTTCTCGCTCAGCAGCCAGTCCACACCGACCTCCCTATCCTTGGAGCGGCCGTACTGCGTCGTCGCCAGAATCTCATAGAGCTGATGGGGACAGAGAGAGACAAGACRAGCAGGGTTTGTTCATGCAGCCCATCTCACCCCGGGGAGAGGGTTCTGCWCCAGCCGCTGCAGGAGAGCTGCTTTCGGGCTGCTACCTCCAAGCCCGGCTCTCRGAAACACCATCATGTTCTTCTCCCTGAGCAGCAGAGAGGGCTTCTCCTTGCCCTCCTCTGCAGTTCTCTGCACGCAGCAATGCGTGTCCTGCCAACAGGCGCTTGCCCGTGACACGTACCCTCTCTGGGGACAACGTCTACGGCTTGCGGCGGTTCCCCCTCAGACCCTGCACAGCTCCTGCAGCCAGGGAGGAGAGGCGGTCGCAGCTCCGCTCCACGATGTACTTACGATTTGATGCCGCTGGGTGGTGGAGAAGAAGGTGTCCTGTCTGTCACTCCCCAGGAACCTGGCAGCACAGAGAGCAGGGCCCGTGGGCACCGCACCCATGCAACAAGCTGCTCGGCCCCTCAGCCCTGCAATTCCCATGGCCGCAGCACCACAACGCGGGAGGCTCCGTATGGGCCCGGCAAGCACGACCAGCTAGTGCCACCGCTCGGCAGCGCCGTGGTCACGCTCGGCCTCCTTGCCCCGTCCGTGAGCGCGCGCTCCCCGCTCACCGGGGCTGTCTCCTTGGCTGGCTCGTATCAGAGCTGCAGCCGGYGCCAGCTGCCACAGAGCTGCTGTCACACGGGCCACTGCGGTGACCAGGCCCATGGTGAGGGCTGGCAAAGCAGYCCTGGGGGCTATCAACGTGTTCAAGGATGAGCAAGTTCTTGGGATGGGGCTGGGGGGGGCGAGGAGCGACTGCTGCAGGCCTCATTGYTCACGCCCGGGAGGAAGGAATGCAATCCCACGCCGAGGAAGAGTGAGCAGTGGSAGAGGGTGCCAAGACCTGCTCCCCGGGGGCTCTTACCATTGCAGCTTGTTCACCTTGAACTGGCAGGTGTAGTGGTCAAGYGGCAGGTTAGGAACCTCCTCGGCCATCACGTTGCGGATGCCCAGCCTGCCCAGCACCCTGGCAGACCAGTTGGAGGCCTGGTTTGGCAGGGCCTGCACGCGAGGGACAGGAACGTCAGCAGGAGGAGGCAGCGCGAACAAGAGAGCAGCAAACGCGACCGGGGGACAGGCGGGATAACGGGAGGCTGCGATGAAGACGGAAGCCTCTGCCTGAGGATGACAGGCAAGGGAGGCAATAAGGACAAGCGGCCCAGATGGGAGTTAAGGTGGGACCCAACAGACTTGGGGAAGGGACTGGGAGCATTGGGCCTGTGAGAAAGCAAGGAGGAGGCACAACCTCCTCGCAGAGGCTCCCTGCAGGCGCTGCCCTGCTCGGAGCCCCGGGGCAGCCCAGAGGGCAGCACTGCGGCACCTCACCTGCAGCGGCAAGCGCAGCTGCAGCTCCTCRGCGTAGTAGCAGAGCACGCTCCAGGGCGCGCTCAGCAGCAGGTAATGCACCACCTTCTTCTCCATGCGGCTCACGTGCTGCGAGGGGCAACCACGGCACACAGCGGGCTGTGGCGGCACTGGCACGTGTGCCACAGCACTCGCTTGCCCAGCCCGGATTAGCCCCGCAGGCCCATGTCCATCCTGGCAGGACTGACCCTCCCAGCCCCATGGAGGAGCCTGTCCCACATCCCACACAGCCTTGATCACTCTTGCTGTCCTGCTCTGCTCCCAGTGGGGACCTTTTGGGAGCCTTCTCCCCTTCTCCCAACTTCCAGAGGTTAAACATATGGTGGAGAAACTGCGGTCAAATTTCCAGGTACCTTTTCCATATGGATGCCAATATCAAGAAGCTTGTCCAGGAACCTCTTGCGCCAGGTCCTGTGGATAATGGCYGATCTCTCCCGGACACCCTTGTTCTCACTGCTGTCCTTTGGCTTCAACAGTTCCCGGGGAATTGTTTCCCACACAAGGACAAAGTCTGAAGCAAGAAAAGGGAGCTCATGCCCACGCCATGGCCGGGCACGTAGGATTCCTAGATCCATCCCCATCCTTCTTGTCCAGCTCTTGTGCTGCCAGCACAGGACTCAGTGCAGCTGCAGGGCCAGGCATTTGTTTTGTGGGTAAAACAAGGAGCAGAGGGTGAAAAGTGCTTGGTCTGGAAAGGTCTTTCAAAGGTTTGAGCTCCTGAGGACAACACTTGCTGGGGGCTTGCAGGAGGTCTTATGGACCAAGTGCAGCCAACAGCACTTATCAATGCCAGGGTCAACCATGGAGATCAGAAACCTTTTCCCACCCTTATCAACCCAGCAGGCCCCGTGCAGCCACGTCCTCCTTGCTCAAGGTGAAATGTCTCAAAGATCCCTCTCACCTATCCTGGTGCGACCATCGCTGAAGACATTGTCAGTGCTCTGCTTGTCCAGGGACGAGTTGTTGAACTAAAAACAAGGCAAACATACAGAACCTGTAGAGTTGGCAAAGACCTTCAAAGCCCTTCAAGATCATTGGGTCCAACCATAAAACACACAGCAATAAGAGCCCAGGTCTCCTCACAGAACTAGGCTAGCTAGAGGGCTTCTCCTCCCCTGCTCCTGGCTTTTCCTTCAACCCCTTTCGCTACAGGACAGCACTCGAGCAGCCCCTGATTGACCCTGCAGAAGTGCGGCTGTCGGCAAGGCTGGAGATGCCCTCCTACAACCCCATGGATGCAGAAGGTTCCTGGAGAGCAAAAGCTTTAAGCTGGGCTGGATACGGGATTTGGAACAGGGAGAGAGGTGAGTTTTCCAGGCAGAAAATCCTAATTGACGCTACCTTGAGGTTCAGTGCTTTTAATGCTGAAAATTGCCCTTAATGAAGGGCATCATTTAATTAGAGGCAGGCAGGTGGAAAAGTAAYGTGGAGTCAACAAGAGATGCATAAACACCAGGCCTCACTTCCAAGCCAGAAATCCCAAGGGAACTAGGATCCCTTGGTGCCTCCGGCACTCGGGCCAGGCAGAAGGCCACCTCGCATGCCTGTCACGCAGCTGCTCATGGCTACCCTGAGGGCAGCAGCCGAGTTTCACGCATTACTTGGGCCCAGGTGCTCTGCCGGAGTCTCTCCAGGCCCAACAGCCAGGCAGCCCTGGGGTACAGGGCAAACACGGCGAGAGACACAGCCACCCACCTTGGCGATTTCGATGGAGTCCTTGTTCAGGCTGCCGTAATAGACCCCCCTGCTGCTCCGGTCCTGTTCTACCAGGCTGCTGTGCAGATCGTCCAGGTTCTTTCTCCGCTGCATGGCGATGCGTCACGCCGGGAGTCCCGCCTGCTGCCGAGAGGCAAATCAGCTCCAGGAAAGCGCGTCACCCSCGACGGACGAGCCGTGTCCCCCGCCACAACCAAGCAGCCTGGCGGGCTCGTGAGGTCTCATGCTGGAGATGCAGTGAGAGCTGCTTCCCTCTCCACCAGCTCTGCAGCCAGAAACTCCTGCCCAAGACTGGTGAAACCACTGAGTTTCCAGGTGGAAAATGGAAAGGGATCGATGGTGAGAGGTCTCACCTAGGCTAAACGCAATGTTCTTTCTTCACACCGCTCCCTAGACCACGTCCATGTGCCTGTGCTTACATCCCAGCCAAGGCAAAGTGGGCTTCAGCCAACAAGGACCTAGTGAGAAAAAGGCATTTTTCTCCTCTTGGATTTTTTTCTTTGCTGCTCAGCATTGCAACTAAGGGAAAGAGTTCCCACGCACAATCACCCAGAAAAAAAGACAGGTCCATCAGCAGGCATGGCCCAGAGGTGCTAAAGTTGGGCATTTCCTCTCTACCACAAACTGTTCCCCAGACAGAAGTCCAAAACATGGACTACTCATGGCCCAAGCACCTCAAGTCCTCCACACAAGGCGCACGGAGCAATACAGTAACCTCACTCGGTCCCTTCCACCATCTCGGGCACACTGGGCTTTAGCTAAAAAGCAGAAAAGCGCCCGCTGCAGCAGTGGGCAGCCCAGAAGGATGTCACAGCACACACCGGCACGGGGAAGATCACTCGTGTTCACTTCCTCCAGCTGGCAGCAAGAGTCAATCACAGGGGTGTTGCCTGAACTAGTGGTAAYGAAAGCCAGGCAGAGATAACAGGGTACATGCACTAAATGGAAAGAGCTATTCTCTGGGAGCGCGTGTTCCGCCTAAACCCGGAGCCTGAGGGTCTCCGTGTGTTCTTTGCTGGTGTCTTTTACCATCGGGAGGATGGTTGTTGCTCCCCGGCGAGATCTGGTCTTGTTCTTTTTTTTGTTCAGATGTGAGCAAAACTTGGGAGTTCTCCCCAGGGTGCTGGGGAGAAGCTACAAACAGTCCTGCCAGCACCCAGAGCTGGATGTTGGCCAGAGAAACCAGCTCTATCGGTAACACAGTGCATTAAACGTATCTTTCTTAAAACACATTTCTTTCCAGCTCTATTGAAAAACAGGCAAGGAGGCTGGAAAAGATTCAGCTAAAGAGAAAAAAACCAGTGTCTTACTCCAGGAAATGCCGTTTCCCTTACTGTAATGAAGTTTCAGATTCTGTATTTGAATGAAATGCCCTTTTTGCCCTTCTTACGAGGTCAGATTACTCATCAGAAAAGCCTTTAAGCGGCTCTTTAGTGGTACTTTAAAAACAGGYGATGTAAGAGAAAACACACTGGATGGTCTCCCTTTCCCAAACTAAGTAACTTCACCCACGGTCCAGACGAGCAGCAGCTGATGTGCACCTGAAAGCTGCAGTCATCTCCCTTGTGCTTTCTTCTTCTAGCACAAGTGCTTGTGTGGCTGCATCGAGAACAACCTAAACTATTAGTTACAGCAAATATAGCTAATTTATGGCCAGATTCTTACACAGGCCTTACACAGGAGTTGGCCACTGGTGAGTGATTTTTCTGGAGCCTCCGGGTACCAGGTTGCTCCTGCTTTTCCAAGGTCTGCACCATTCCATGCTCTCAGGGGGACCTGCTATAGTCCCATGACTTTTCCTTAATCTAGAGTCACTTTACACCACAGGAGCATTCAAAAGCATGTAAATATAACACTTAGACTCTTTCTTTTCCCCCTAGTATGTCTTTAATGGTGGCAACGGTTTGGATTTGGTTTGYTTCAGATTATAACAAAGCTCCTTCATCCAACAGAGCTACATGGAATTTGTCCTGGTACTTGGCATCAAAACACACCAAGAATCCTGGTCCAAGAGCACCATGGTCAAAAGACACCTTTGCAAAAGCCAAGGGCAGCCCATACCAACCTAGCTGTTCTGACACACGAGCTTTCTCTTTTTTGGGGTGACAACACAGCACGAGGAAGAAACCTGCTAAATGCATCAGAAAGCATCAAAACGCCACACAGTTCCTCAAAGGCAAAGAAATCATGGAAACAGGAAGGGCTTCTTGCTCCTACATTGAGGACTAGTTGGTGTGGAGGTAAAAGGTTTGTCTGGGGAACGATGTCCCTCCTTATTCCTGCTGCGCTCTGGATTGGCAGTGACATGAGACAAGCGGTGGGACAGACACCATTTAAAGCCTCACTGCCCATCCCAGCCTTCTTCCCTTCCACTTCCCTTTTGAGCATCTGCATCACCTTGAAACCTTGGGATAAATTTCCACATCTTGAGCCAAATTCTTTGGCACTTGAAAAGTTCAGGGCTGAGGTGGTCTCTAAGAAGCCTCCAACACAGCCAGAAGCCAGTTTGCAGAGCACATGGATGTGCATCGTCTTGCAAAGCACTTAGTTGTCCTGCTTTGCAGCGGGTGAGAAAGGGAGCAATGAGGAAATAGGCGCAAGATGAAAAGCTGGATTAACACTCAGGAGCTTTCAGGAGCCGGCGTAATAGACACTGCCGTGATCCCCTCCAGCCTGTCCGATACCCATGCTCAACTGGAGTGCGATTCGTGCCCTTTGTGAGTGGCAGGAGAAGGAACAGAAGCCAAGGCTCTTCTRCCTTACCTGATGTCCGAGGTGACTGCACTGTGGTCGGGCTCCAACGGGAAGCGAGCACCGGCAAAATGCTGAGGATCTCTCCCAGGCTGTGGCTCCCTGCCTCCTGCTTCCCCTCGAGTTTCTAGGGGAGGGCAGAGCTCCGTTATTGCTTCAACGCCGTGGTTTATGGCTGCTTCCCGTCTTGGGAAAGGTCAGTTTGCGTTTCTAAGAGAGATAACGCCCGCGGGGAGGTTGGGGGAAGGAGGGTGGCAGGTTTGTGGCACCACGGAGGCCCTGCCTTTGTTTGAGATGGAGGTGGGAACTCGGTGTCCCCAGGCAAACAGAGTGGCTGCGTTTCAGGGTGCTGAGGTTTCGCGGAGCAGGCACGAGGAAGGGCAGACGGGCTGCGCTCTGGCGGGCCCGGGTCCCCAGTGTTTCCCCACAGCGGAGGCCCTGCAAAAGCACCAGGGAAAAACGTCACCCCAGGCAAGGGCCATGGCCGAGCAGAGCCTCCTGCTGCGGCGGTGCCGATGTCACCCTACCCTCTCCAGCTGTGCCAGTGCCCGTTCCGGAAGCGCTYCCATGGCATCACAATGGCAGAAGGAGCTGCCCCGCGACGCCGAGTGCGCGGAGCTGAGGTTCCCAGAGCAAAGTGGGTGGCAGCGGAGCTTGGGGTCCCTTGGGTCGAGGGCTACCAACTTCTGGTCTCCCCCAGGGGCTCCCCCATGTCTTTCAAAGATTCAAATCCAGCTCAGGTTAGAATAAATCAAACCATCACCAAGGGAATTTTTCAAGCACACCTTTCACTTTTTCTCACTTACCATTCCTCACCTGTTCTTCCACATCTGGACAAGGCAGGAGGACGAGGCTTACAGTTCTGGTGGACAGTGGCCCAACAAGACCTGATGTGCAGGACCTAGCACACCTCATACTAAACAGCTAATACCCCATTGGAGATTTGGTCCAACTGCTAACAGAGAGAAGGAGACAGCTTTGAAAAGAGCCAAAATACACCTTTTTACTGGAGAGCTTGCAAAACAAATAATCCAATAGGATTATCCAAATAATCCAGCAGCAGCTGGATTATCCAAATAATCCAGCAGCAGCTTTCATATGCAGACTGTCTCATTGCTATGTTCCCTTACAAGGGAACTACACGTGAGGTGTTTCTTAGATACCTGGCAGGTTCACTGGATAAAAATCCTGTTCAAAATAGGCCTGTGCGCATCCCAAACCTGCTGCGGAACAAGTTATTCCCATTTACTCGGTTCTTCTCCCAGCCCTTCTCTTGATCCATCTAGCCCATGATAAAGCATCCACAGCCGCCTGGCCGTGGCAGCAGCTGCTTCCCACGAGTGACGGGAGATACSTGTCAGACAAACACATTTCAGCAGATGGCAACCTCTTCCAAGGAGGCTTCTGAGATGCTGAAGACACAAAGGTCAATTGCCTAGATCAAACATGGGTGTAGAGGAATGACAAAACCACCTCTCTGAATTTAATGGCAACAGGTCTTGATTTGGTTTGTTTTGTAAGCACTTAGTCCTTACCTTGTTGGCCAGGAAGCTGCAAGCCAGCCTGACACGAGCAGCAGCTCGTGGTCTATCCTTACCTTATCCTTATGTCTCCGGCCCTGCTTTACAGCTCTCATCGGGGAAACCCAGCTCCTGCAGTCAGACTGTAGGGGAAGAAGGCGCAAGGACTCCGCAGTAATCAACGGAGTGTGGATAAACAGCTTCCCTCTCCTCAGGAGCTGCTGAAAAACATCCAGAGTAAGCAAGCTTGGTACCGAGACGATGCCCAATGCCCCTGGCCTCCAAACACCCCATCTTGACATCTGCCTTACAAGCAACTGCTGCAAGAGGGGCAACTAATACCCAGGCACAGATTGTATTTACAGAAGCGCTTAGGGACACCCTCAGAAACAGAGTCCCCTCTCACTGGCACTAACATCTTGCCAAAGGTGACTGCTGTCACTGCAGAGATCAAGTAACTGATGACAGATCGTACGGCAGCGCAGCAAGCAGCAGCCCTCGGTGCCCCCTGCCAATCTCCCTGCCTCCTCTGCCACCAGGACATTAGCAGAGAGCCCTCTGGAGCTCTGCCAGTTTAAATTAGGAATCCTTCACAGAGGGCTGCATCTTACCCTTCTGCAGGCTCTTCTAAGGCTTTCAAAACTGCAATCCAAGCGTCTGGCACTCCAGCCAGGGGGCTTTCCATGAAGGGATGCTGGCAGCATTCGTAAGATGAAGGCTACAGTTGAAGAGATACTAAATCACAGTCTCTCTCTCTAGGAGCTCTGCTTGTTTTCAATGGAACAGAACACAACAGCATCTACTGAACCTTCCAGCTTTGCTTCAGGCAGCAGTGGCATCCAACGTGAGCATCAAGGAGGTGCTTTGAAACTCCAGAGCATGGTAGTCCTGGGTTCTGGAACAGATCTGGAAAGGCCCTTGACTGCAGCCGAGGAAGGGGGAGGCTCCTGCCACGCTCTCTGCTGTGCTTTGCTCTGGCAAGTCCTGGGAAACAAGAGGCAAACGGTCATAACCACTCCCAAGAAACGTGCCAGAAGGGGCTGGCTCCCTCAGCTCCTCAAGTAGGATCCCCTTTTAATCTTGCTTTTTGAATTTCCTTTGCCCATTCTCATCTCACTCCACTGTTCACACTTAAAATAGGGAAGTCCCATCAGTGGTGGCTTCCTCCAGGTTGGCASTTCCTCCGGGCATGTTCACTCCCACCTGTCCTTCACATCTCCAACTATTTTTCTCAGCCCTCTCTCTAATGAGCTTGTAGCAGTTTCCCCACAGCTAAGAACTGCTACAGAAAGTCTAACTTCCCCTCCTTTCCTGGAGAAGTTTAGCCCCAACTTGGATTTSCTAAGCTGGGTGAGCACCTCTGCCAGGTTCTACCCCCCCCGTCAGCCCTTGTGCTCTCTCCTCATATTTTTACGTTACCACCTTCACACCTGGATCTGAAYGTTGGATGAGAGAACACACTGTTTGCAGGGGGTGTCACTGGCCTGGAGGTGCATCACAGGATCCCTGCAAGTCACAAGTGGCTCCAGCTAGAAATGCTGCAGTCTGTCGCAACCACTTGTTGCCAAAACTTCCCCCATAAATAACAGACAGAAGCGCAAGGAAGTCTCTTGTGTCAAGATTTAATAATAATAACATTTCAAAAACAACAAGTGCATTGTACACAAGATCTTGGATTCAGTGCTTTTTATTGACCATTTGTTTTGCAAGTCAGTGTACTGAAGACCTAGGGAGTGGTAAGTGGATAAAAAACCCAGCTTGGACATTTCTGCAAGGAGGGCAGGAGRGAAGGGCAGTGGGAGGTTCAGAATCGAACAAAGGTGGCATCAATCTGCCGGACAGACGGGAGGGCCAACATGATCTTGCGCCGGTACTGGGGATCCTTCTGCAAGGGGTTTCGCTCCAGATAAACAGTTTCCAAGTTCTTGGCTCCTTTCAGCTCATCCAGGTCACTCCAGCTCTCGACGAGATTATCATTCATCTGCAGAGCACATATACACATACTCACACAAAGACATTTCCAGCAAAGGCTGCTTAGCAAGAACCTAGCCAGGACTTGTGCTGCTCGTGGGAAGCATCAGCCAGCGGCAGGAACCTCTACATGTAAGCAGGCAAGTCCCTGCTTACATGATCCTTTTTCCTCTGGAACCCAAGGGAACATTCCGTGTTGCACACACCGGGCTTTGCTAACGTTTACCAATATCTGCACAGTTTGGGGCTGCAGGTCAAACATTGCACCCTACACACAACACACCTGGTCTGTCAGGTACCACCTCCATCCATCTAGTTCTGTGAAATACAACTGCCCTGTTACTGGCACTGCCGGTGCTCCAACACATGACATTTATTTCAGTTAAGACCCTGGACTAACACTCTGAAGAAAACCCAGTAGCTTTTCACTCTACTATCACTCATCCCAGTACTGCTTCAGGCAAGTCACTTGCCTCATGTCTGAATTCCTCCGCTGAGACAACATGGGGAAAAGTTTAGACGATTCCTGCAGAATCCAGGATTTGGAGTTCCGTTTCCTTGAGATGTTAAGGAACTTAGTTAGGCAGTTTCACCTCTACAGATGGTGAAAATAAATAAGTAGAAGCAACATTTGCCTATACCAAAGAAAGTTGAGCCKGGCTTTTTGCCAAGAATATCAGCTTTTTAACAGCTTTGAAGTGAAAACAAACAAACAGAGCAGTAGAGCTTTTTCCTACATTCAGCYGGGGAAAGGAGCTGGACACAGCTACCACATCTTGGCCAATGCTCTGCTTTGGCAAAGGGCTCTTTCAAAGCACGGGTGTTTTTGCAAAAACAGTCCGGTGAAGATAGGATCCTCCCTTTACCTTCTGCAAAGCAAAGGGAAACAGCTGCACAAGGCCTCCTTGTCTAAGCGGCAGAGCAGCTGTGCTCACAGATGAAGATTATAGGAAGTTGCAAAGATTCAAGCCAGTCCCACAGCGGCCACATTGCAGTGTCTTGAGCCCAGAGCCAGCAGGATGTCATGTTAAACAGCTCCATTATATAAAGCTTTCCTGCTGGAATTAATAAGCTCAGGTGAGACCACCAGCAGTCTGCTAAGCAGCACTCCGTGTTGTGAAAAAACAGCCCAAGGAGCCTAGAGCTGCTTTCTAGCTCTCCTATCACTGCCTCTGCCCCAAAGTGTAACCAGCTGAAAGTCCAGACAACAGCATTTGGCAGCATTAACTCTTGTTCTCAATCCTCACTCCTAAGAACCCTACAAGAGCTAAAGCATCTGCCAGCTCAGGAACTATTATTTCCCCTCAAACATTAGCAGCTCCCAAACACAACACGGGACTGATATTTCAGGAAGGGAATCTACACATTTCCTGACTGGAGTAGTGAATGGTAAAGTTTAGGATGCCACAAGGAAACCAAACCAAACTTGAACAGACGTAGAACTGAAGTAAACCAAGGAGAGTTTGGGGKTTTTTTTTTGTATTTACAGTGACAAGAACAGACCAAATCTGCCCTAAATATGCTCCRAAGAGGCAGCGTGCTTGACAGTGGTGGTGAGCCAGTACCAGCATCTCCCATTTCACAGAGACCTCGACTTAAAGAAAGAGGAGATCTGCAAAACTAGAACCCAGGAGGACAGGTTTATAACCATTGCAAGCAGGGCTTTAGCCAGCATGCATTTGCAGCAGGATCTATACTCTAGGTAAAGATAGGCCTGTTACTACTCATCAAAGCCTGCATAAAGTTACRAGTTACACTCATTAAGGGTAACTTCTTCTCCAAGGAGGTCAGTTGTCAGAAGACAAAGTTTACAATAACCCTACAGACCACTGGACTCCAAGGAATAACCTTCTCTCCCGCTGTTCCCCAACACAAAAGAGGAACCATCTCATTTTTGGGTACTTACCCAGAACTCCTGCAGCTCCGTGAGGTGGCTAATATTCTCAATCTTTTTGATTCTGTTGGCAGCAATGTCCAGCATTGTAAGTTTGTTCTAGGCAAGGAAACACATCAATTTTAGATCCAATTTTCTTTCACCTTCTCCGCCCCACTTTTGCTTGGGCTCAGAATTTGAAGCAATGACACGTCTGGGCCAGCTCTTTACATGCAGCACAAGGAGACCTCACACCAACTAATTATAGCAGGGAGAGCATTTTTAATTAATCTGGGTTATTCACAACCCGCTGAGTGAGCTTGCTCTTCTCTTACAATGCCACCTTCTGCTAAATGAGAAGGAAAACACCACAGGCTTCTCTCTGAGCAACCCTCTGGGACAGCCTGCAAAGCCCCCGAGAAGGCAAGGCRGATGTCACAGCTTGCTGCTCTCGCCCACAGCTCCTCTCATCCTCCTCATTAAGACTCCTAGTTACCTACAGGCTCCTCTCTGAAACACTGAAGCAAGGAGAGGCAACAGCAGCTGCCAGGCCCTGCAGCTCAGCTGGACACTCCAATCAACCACATGTTCCCTAAGTTCCCTCAGCCCACCCCAGGCAACCATGAAAATTATTCTATTGCAGAACTTTAGGGCTTTACATATCCAAGATATTTTAACAGAGCAAATACTTGGATCTCCATGTTGTTTGTTATTGTGCAATGGGGGAAACTGAGGAACAAAAAAGCTTCCAGAGACACCTAGCCCCACTTCAGGAGCACTTCAGGGCAACGACCAGCCAGTTTTAGTGAGAGCGGGTGGGAAGCTCACGTTGTTTTCCAGTCCCTCGATGACTTCGATACCGTTGTGGCTGAGGTAC
Organism: Nothoprocta perdicaria; assembly: GCF_003342845.1. Taxonomy (NCBI): domain Eukaryota; kingdom Metazoa; phylum Chordata; class Aves; order Tinamiformes; family Tinamidae; genus Nothoprocta; species Nothoprocta perdicaria. Next base: position 813,021 of record NW_020454949.1, on the reverse strand, counting down.
AACTCGCGCAAGTTCACCAGGCTCTGCAGACCCTCGATCTTGGTCAGACGGTTGCTCTGAAATTATAATAGCACTTCTAACACCATAAACACATCAAACCCCAAGGGAATCCCCGAGAAAAAGCATTCCTGTCAAGTGTAACTGGAAGGGGAAGTGGCCTGCTGGGAGCACAGGGCAACGAGAGGTAGCAGAGTCCGCACTGACGTAGCTCAGTTCGTTTGATCTCTTTGCCACCATCTCCCAGCGAATATCTGGGAAAGCCAAAGTGTTCAAGACCTCTCCATCAGAAGTTGCAGCCTGCAAGTTTTCCATTTGGGTCTGTTTAGAAACAACAGGCTTACAAATCAGTAACACTTGTTTTGTAGTTTCTTTTTAAGGGAAAGCTCAGAAGGGAAGCTGCATCCATAGCCCTTCAAGATACAAAGGTTGCAAATAGAATCAATACCTGTATGCTGAGCACAGACAAGTTTGTTAGTGCATCCAAGTTCTGGAGTTTGGTGATTTTATTCTTTCCAAGGAACAGACTGTCAAGATTAGTCAAGGTGTCAATGTTTTCAATTGCCTGTGAAATGATCAAAGGAGACAGTATTATTGCTGTGAGATGAAATCTAATCTACAGGTGACCAACTTTAAGAGAAGCATTTTAAGGCAGCAGAAATAGAGAGTTGCCTTAATATGTTTTTGCTAACAGCTTGCTATCCCGATTTGAATAGCTCTAAAACTTGCACTCTCTGAATCAAGATGTTGTGTAGGTTGGGTTGCACAGGCAGCCTGAGACACATCTCGCATCCTCGCGGCACGTTAGGAAACAAAACCCCGTGGCTACAACTCCGTTTTATCAGCAATTACTGAAGCAGCACAGCAGGAGCAGAGAGGACCACTGGCTCATTTCCCTCGGTGATGGGAATACACCCGCAACATGTGCTCTCTAAGTGTCAGAATATCCAAAGCAGAAACACAACCTATCTGAGCTGCAACGAGAAGAAACAGGAAGTATTTCCAAGCATAGGACACACTAAACATTCCTAAAAAACCATCAGCCTGCAAATTCCACGACAGAAAGCATGTGCAAGGCAGGGCCTCCCTCTGGGTTCAGAAGCAGAGCGAGGGGTTGGTTTTGTGCAGTGCCCGCTGCCTTGGGGCATTTTTGGTCCTTGACTTTCATCAAGGGTCATGTCACCTTGCTCTGGCTGTGATCTCCACCATCCAGGCAGCAAAAGCAGAGAACAAAGAGGCTCAGAGTGTGCTGGACATGACTTTCTCGGGGACATCAGGTACATCCACAGCAGGGAATATTTATTTGTGAACTGAGAAAAATCTGTTACTATGGAAAGAACATCTGGGAGGAGAAAACAAAATTCTGAAATTTAGTCCTGACCATTGATGACCATAACTCAGAGGTAACTTAGCTCCTCTGCACTGCAGTTYCTGTGCCAGAGCAAGGTTCACTGTTGCACAGGGGTATCTAAGGTAAGAATGCCACACGTGTTAGACACACATGCTCCCAGCACAACACACACACTAGGTCAGTCTCAATCCTGAGAGTTCAGCCTTCAGTGGGAGGCAGCAAGGAACTCTGAGGGCTAAAAAAGAGCCTCATATTTCACTTGCAACAAGAGGGTCAAAAGAAAGTGTGAATCAGAAGAGGAAAACACATGAGGAGAAAGAGGGAGAGAGGCTTAGAAAAGAATTCTGGGCAGAGAGGTTTAGAAAAGAATCTTTCATCTAGTAGGAGGAAAGAAAATGCTGTGTTTTTTTTTTCAGGGGACAGTCTTCTTTACTCAAAGGCAAAGAGCTCCTGCCGGAAAAGAATTTTTAATTCTTTACGAATTAAATTCTAAATGCAAAGACACTATCTAAACTTCAAACATGTGTGCACACAAACACACACACACACGTTGGGAATGAAGATGATGGACACAAACACACACACATAAAGGAAATCGTAGAGGGAGAAGGATGGAAACGCGCACACACACACAAAGTACATGTTATAGATGCACTTTGGTAAGAAAAGAAGCTTTTTAACATCTCTCCCTGAATGGCCGGATTCAACACTAGCTGTTGATGAGCCCAAATAGGCTTCATGTCCCTGTGGACCTACTCCCATYCTGGCCTTGCAAAAAAACCAACTTGTTTCTCAGTGGAAGCTCCTCCGGTCCTGGCAGTGGGGAAAAACTGCTGCTGGTTCAGAGGATGTTGAGCAGAACTAACCAGAGTGGGGAGGGCCAGCACGCTCCTTAAAACTACAAAAAAGCCACACTTCCACGAGAGCTTGAAACAGAGGGATGCAAGGAAAAGAATTAGGAGAGCAACTAAAGAAATGCTTGCCTCGCTCCAGTTTTGTAAAAGGCAAAATAAATAGGCACGATAAAGCATTAGCTCAGGCACAAAATTCTGCCTCCTCAGCATTAGCATAATAAAGACAGGATGATGAATGTTTACCAAGTAAGAACGTTCAGTAAATGCATGCTGAAAGATGAGGGGTTTATAGCAAAGGCAACAKCACTGCAGTAGCTCCAATGCACAGGGTATTAGGAAAGCAGGAATTCCAGTGCTGAGATGCTGCCTGAGCAGACAGTCCACAAGTTATTACCCTGTGGAGCTAAGGATAGGTCCACTTGCAAAAAACGCATAGCTGGGTCACCAAAACATCAAAATGATCCAAAAGGCAACAAAAAACAAACTGCCTAAATATCAACACAGAAATGTAGGTGGATTCTTTTTTTTTTTTTCTCCCCCTTTCACACAGCAGTGATTCTTAAATAGGCAGAACTTGCACTTTTATTCCATAACCCAGCTTTCAAAATACAGGAAGCAGTAGCCTGTTGGGTTTCTGCCYAAGGAAACTGTCTCTCCCTCTCTTGATCTCTCCCAGTCATGTTCCCCCAGCAAACTGCAAGGTTCCTAATCGCTCTTCTGGCTGCTGTTCTCACTCTAGATGTACTCCCTTAAGTCACTGCATTTCCAAAGTAATAATTCTTTCAGCTGGAAGAGAAATGGATACAACTCAGCATTAGCTTATCAGCAAGATAAGCTCTAGCCACTCTAGAAAAGCTGCAAACGTTTCTGTTTCTGCCTTAATACAGAGAAAGACTCTTACAGTTGCTGAAGAAAGGCTGTTTGCAGCTGACATCTTTTTTAGGAAGAGAAATGTGCTTCCACAAGCCTTTTTTGCTGGTTTCAAGACAACAAAATTGAAAAGATCACAAATTGTACTCTAAAAAATACTGATTAGGGGGTCAGCAGCACAACATCAGGGTCAGTAGGCATTTCAGAGTTAAGCCTCAGGAAAAATTTTGAGCGAGACTGGCTACAGTAGCAAGTTATCACTTATATGCACAAATCTGAAACTAGAATCAAGTTTAAATTTAATTGACTTTACTAAATAGAAGCTGCCTTTAGGAAGGTAAGAGAGAACAAGCTTTGGCTCTCTACCAGGAGGAAACTCATCTGCCAACAGCAACGCACGGGAGTTGCGTGAGGTAATTGAAGAGAAATTCATAAAAAGTAATTTAATAGTCGGGCACTAAACTCCATACATAATTGGAGGGCTCAGCAGGCTCGGCAGTAAGGAATTRCACATTAAACGAGTAGATCAAAAGAGCAAAACTGCAAGTAAAAGTCACAATGCACTTTCAGAAAAGGCTAATCCCAAACGAAAGCACACAAAACCCTTCAGTTAGTGTCTTGCGCAACGAACCTACCCGAATGCGATTGGATCCCAACTCTAACATCTGTAACTGCTGTAAGTTACTTAAATTCTCAATTTTGCCGATTTTGTTGTTGACAAGGAAGAGTTTTTTAAGCTGAGCAAGTTGGTCTAGTCCCTCGATTTGTCGCAGAACATTAAAGGAGATGTCAAGGACCCTGAGAAGAAACAAAAGTCTCATCAGTCCAGGAGGAAGAGATGATTTTGAGAGAGGAGCATCATCAATGCTCCTGCATCAAACATGTTTCTCCAAGGTGAGCTCAAACAAGTGCTTATAACTGGGAAAACACTACTCCTTACAGCCTTTTCTTTGCTGAGTCAGAACAGCACTTCCAAAACAAACTTTTCATCATATCCAAAACCCTCTGTCATTCCCCACAGGGATAAAAACCTACCACTGACAGCAAAAGCTCTATGTAGCAAAGTGTGACTGAACTCATCTGCACCAGGGTACAAAAATCCCTTTAAGTACCTTTCATTCCCACTGCTTTACACAACACCCCATTMATTTTTGGTTGGCCCTGATGAGCTCCAGGATAATGAAACTAGTTTATCATCCATGTCAAATCCTTGTGGACAAGAGATATTGTCCTTCACAGAGCACACAAATTATCCTCAAAAAAAGAAAAAAGGCCTGGGTGATAAAGACAGGAAGAAACAGAACACAAGTAATTCAACCAGTGACAAACAACCCTCGGCCCAAGCCCGGCGATTACCCTCGACTCACTCGAGTTCTGCTAGAGCCTCCAAGTTCTCGATCTTCCGAATCTGGTTATCATAGAGGTCCAGCTCCCGCAAGGTCTGCAGCTGCTCCAGATTCTCAATGCGCTTAACCAAATTCTGACGTAGACACAGAGTCTAATAGTCGGGGACAGAGTTAAAAACAAACAGGAAAATGGACATGAATGCACTGCCCTTTGGGAAACAGATTGTACGTTTACTTGTTTATCCACTAAGCTGTTGCTGGGGTTTTGTTTGTTTTTACAGAATCTTTTATTGTTTTATTCATACTCYACCAAAGAAAAAAAACCTTACATTAAGTTGCTTAAACTGTAAAAGACTCAGGAAATTGCGGAGTGTCCATTTTTGGACATGGTTTGACTGGACAAGGAACAGGCTGTAACCAGATCCGTTTGGAACAGGGGAGGACTAAAGACCTCCAGCGGTCCTTCCCAATCCCAGTTACTCTACGTGAAGCCAGCTGTGCAAACGCAGAACGCATCTCTTAGGATGAGCTCTCATGCTCTTCCAAAGGCAGCTTCCAAAACACCAGGATTTTTTCTCCTACTTGATAAATGGGTAAATGCTACCTTCGGTCATAACAAAGTGACCTCGTGAGGGTCTCAGCCTAAGGGAGACCCTTGTTTTTTTTTTTTTTTTTTTTTTTTTTTTTTTTTTTTTTTAAACARATCAGTTTAGTGAAATCTGTCTCCAAGAGAGAGTTTTTATTTCTTAGGACTTACCTTCACTTTCCTGAGCACTTCAAATCCTTCTATCTTCCCAATTCGGAAATGGTTCAAGTCAACATCCTGAAAGAGAAAGGGAGCTCAGAGGGATGCAGCAGCTCTTCCAAAATAATCTTCAAAGACCAACCTGCTACCCTGTTCTAAGGAAAATCATAACCACGTAGCTCATTAAAGCCACACTTCAAAGAGTTCATAAAGATCTGGCTTGGCAGATGATTTTATCATCACAGGTGAAGCACGTGGCTTCTCAACTGCAAACACCCTATCTGTGAAAGGGCCACAGCGCGAGGCCTTCTCATGAATATGAGTTTTATTTCAACAGAAGAAAACTTAGGGGGTAAATTGTGAATTTATCTAAAACAAAACAAACAAACAAAGTTGTGTCCAGAAGGAATACAGTACTACAAAAACCATTCTCAAACCTGCTTTGCCAGAGACTAACCGGGACAGGCCTTGCTGTTTCCAGCTCCAGGCCTTACACGAACAGGGACCGCTGACAATTTTGTGAGCATAACTCTGCCCAGCTGACACACATCTGTGTGGTACAGATATTCCGGCGTTGCAAGTCAGTCAGGAAAGGAGAAACAACGTACCTCACCAGCTAAAAGCTCAGCAACCCAGCGGCTGACAAGCTCGTGTAGCTGCCTACGCCAAGGCGGGAGGCCAGTAACGGGCTGTGCCCGTTATGAATCACAGACCTCTCAGCAGCAAGGAAGTCACTAAAGGCCTTCTCACAAAAGCTCCTATCACTRCACAGATGCTTGCAGTGTGCCCCCATTTCCAGTGCCTCTGGCTTTTTCTAAAGTTCAAAGGGACTAATGAAAGGATTCAGCTGCTGATGAGGAATAAAACACCTTTGTTTCTCCCCTAAAAGCTCTGATCCAGTTCTGGTGAAGATCAGCATAGCCAGTACCTTCAGAAAAATGGATTTTTTAATAGGGTTGCATGCTTTTCTTTGCATTGTGTTAAGCCCTTAGGAGCAAAAATACATCTCACCTCAGCCTCTGGGTCCAGGCTAATTGTCTCCATGTCCACTGGTGTCTCCGCTTCTCCTGTAGTAGAAGTAAAGACATGAACACATTATAGACTTGTGCTCCATGGTGAGGCTACGACAGCTCACAACAGGACAGAAAAAGGAAGCAAACGCCCTCCAGAAGAAACAACAACACATGAGATTCACAACTGAGACAGCTGAAGCACTGGTTTTAACACAGAGGACTATTYGGCTCTCATCACAACATCCAGATATGAACAAAACCTTCCTCAACAACAAGATTYTGTGCCTAAATGCAGAGTTCAAAAAAAGAGCACCTCACTCACCCTGCATGTAGGGCTGGTAATTAATGCCAGCTTAAGACCAATTTTTGGCACGACTCCTTTTCCTGCCTCCCCTACCAGCCCCTCATCACCGCTCTCAAGATTTACTGCCCAAACTGCTTCTTCTCCACCCAGCTAATGAAGGGCTGCCAAGAAAGCACCTAGGCACCTATGTCATCTAGGGCAGCATCAAAAATGACCAAGCACCACAGCAACCCCACCCTAGAGCTTTGCATTCATAACTATTACCAATTTATATCACTGTGCACATTTTTTGCCTGGATTTCCCTCTTTTTGTTTATTAAATGAGCTCACTGATATGCTAGAAAACACTGTTTATCCCACTGCATACGTTTTTTTCCTGGGAAGTGCTTTCACAGCTCTGGAAGGCAGCCCAGTGCAGGATGGAGAGGAGTTTGGCAGATAAACCCACGTTGAATAATTCATGGCCCCTTCCCATTTGTTGGGAGATGCGGCTCGCATCCGTTTCACAGGGAAAGGCTAATTAGGCTGTGCAAGACAGACATCCAGCCTGTTTCYACTTCACATGCAAGGCTCAAAGAACACTACAAGAATCTTTAATTACAGTCGTTAAGTGCAAACACTCCAAATTAACCCCTGCATTACTACAAGCTCATTCCATTAATGCAGAAATAAGCATTGTTTTTATAACCCAGCATGGCTGTAAGAGACACCTCTCCCTTCCCCCTCCAAAAAAAATCCCCCATCCCTAACAAGGGCTTTTCCTACAGATGCTTGGCATTTTCCATAATACAGCAGAGCTTGACCAGTTTTGGTTGCTCCACAGGGAACAGCCCTAACTGAATCGAATCATGGAGTTTAGGCATGAAACACAATCACCTCTCCTCATCTTTTAAATCTTTTAATGTTTATGTGTGTGTGTGTGTATATATATATATATAATATATAAAGCATTATATATATATATTTATATTATATAGCATACACACACACACCATAAGCTATCAGGAAGCATAATTCATATTGGGGGATGAGAAGCAAGTTGAGTACATTTATCAAAACCCCACCAACACTGACAGGAAAATGCATCTATCAACATTTTAGTAGCAGACAACACTTTTTTTTTTTTTCCTCCCTATTATTCTTCCAAATCAAAATTCGGAGTGATTTACTTCAGCAGAGAACCACCACCCTACCAAAACCGAATCTATCTACTGTTGGGTAGATGTACTAGGATCTACAATCTACTCCTAGGGCGCAAGATGCTGCAAACACAAAGCTGAAAGACATGCARGTTGCCTAGCTGAATTCACAGCCGGCAGGAATACAATCCAAGTTCAAAACAAGAGCTGACATATAYTAAAAACAAAACAACAAGACATTTCCCTTGTATTAAGTTGCACTGGAAGTAAATTATAGAGTTTATTGTAATGAACTTCTCCCTTTGAGACTTTTAAGTTGTTCAGCAGTAAAGCCAGTAATGCACTTAGGAGATAATTTGGTGAAAAACCTTATTCTTGCAACTGTTCTTGGYCGGCAGGCTTCTCTATAAAAATAAACAAACAAAAACATATTTCTCAATCTCCTATGGACTACTCGTTCATGTAGATAATCAATACATTACACCGGTATCTGTTGCTGAATAGCTCAGAGTGAGAGAACTTCAGGAGCACAGAATGCTCCCTTCCTTCCTCATATTTTCACCTTTTCATTTGAGCAACCAGACTCGTCGTCTGGTGAAAGAAAAGGTGATGGAAGTTTATATCCAACCAGAACGAAAAAGCCATTACCAGTTCCTAGAGAGATCTTTCATAGCAATAATTTAYGGACATTGCTTTGGGGTATATTGGGAATCCTCTGGCACAAAACACACCTCTTGCTCTATAACTCACATGGAGTTACCCAGGGCATCCCAAGAAGCAATAAAACTTCACATCACAAGAACCCCTCAGCTGCTTATGCCATGTTTCACATACAACCTTTAAACAAGCAAACAGCACAGATACTACACAGGAAAGGAGCTTTTCGCAAAGCCAAGTTGTCCTAAATACTTTAAGTAGACCACTAAAAGCAGCTTGGTTTTTGCTAGTGTCATTTCTTTTTTTAATGAAGAGTATTTAAAAAAAAAGAAAATGGCAGCTAGACCTTCATTCCCACCTCCTCCCTACAAGCCCCCTCTCTAGTTCTTACTGCAAAGGAACTGACAGGCTCTGACAGGCTGTTATGGGGTGGGAGGCCTACCCAGCCTCCAGAAAATTCTCAGCGAATCCCCCCAGATCTAAAAATCTGCCACAGCAAAGGCAAGACATATAAAACATATCTGAATTGTGAAGAGCAGCCTTTAACAGGGCTGATGTCTTAGCAATAGCCCTGGCAGAGTCAGTGTGGGTGAGAAGTGCACAACTCCAGAAGCACAAAACCAAAGTCTAACAGTCAGAATCACATAGTAAATACATATACACATTGAATTCACAGTAATAAAAGCAATTTAAACTTAAACATAAAGATAATTAAGCTTTTTTTTTTTTAATGTAACTTTAATACAGCATATAAGATTCCGTGCACACAGCAGTCTTCTGACCAGTGAAATCTGTAAATAAAAATAAAAATAAATAAAATTTTTTTTTTTTAATGTAACTTTAATACAGCATATAAGATTCCGTGCACACAGCAGTCTTCTGACCAGTGAAATCTGTACATTGTACTTACAATGTGGCTAAATCAAAATTGGGACAAAAATAATCAACAATAGGTTTTTGCTCTTAAAGAGCAGATAAACAGAAAATGCTTCTGAGGAACTTACTGGCAGCAAATTGTCAGGCAAAAAATTGTTTTGTTTATGAATAAAGTGAATATAAAACACAAAGAACCCTAAACTGACCCTCCTACAGTCAGCTCCACAAACAAAAGTGCAGTTTCACTTGCCAGCATTCAAGTAGGCAAACAAATTTTCATGTCAACACTTTTTAATGCAGCAGAGATTCTCAAAGGGGAAAATAACCATTGCTCCAGCAGTGAAGCTACTTAACAGAGTCTTTAACACAGCTGATGCCCGTAAGCTACCCAACTCCGCGGATGCAGGGAAACGGCTACATCTGGGAAACCTGRGCTCCGCAATACGGAACGGGAGTTGGAGTTATGTAATCCCCCAGAACCACAAGCATTAGTGCAACCAAAAGCCTAACCGCGCTTTTTAACTGCATATGCAGTTGAAATATTCAGGAAAATTATTACACAGAGCTAAGTYAGAAGCTTCCTGAACAGAGCTGCTATTTCTCAGAGAATTAGCGGAATGAAAGATTTGAGCTTGCAGCTGCTTGAGATGTGTCTATTTATGTCCTTCCACGGAAAAGATGGAAAACTCTTCATTTTCCTTCAACCTGGCAACTCAAAAGCTAGCTACCAAAACTAACTCAAATGTTCCAAAGCTATTAATCCTGCTTAGTCTCTGCTGAATCCTACCAGCTTGGAAGAAATGACAATACTGGCATTAAATTCAGTAGTTCCCAATACAATCCACCCACCAACTCTGAATCGCTCAGTTGGTAATGAAAAGGTGCCATTTGAAGCCTTCTCTTTAACATTACATTTCCAAGAGAAAACAATACACAAAAGATAAAGTTATATTTTTGGGCATTTAAAGTTAAATGCATAGCTACACTGTGTTACACTCAAAACGCTCTGTGTGTGCAAAATAAAGTCATGACTGACTGATCCACTTGGTTCTGCTGGCACATAGTACGCTGGCTCCCCAAATTGCAAAATGGGCTCCTGCACTTTTGCAGACATCAATACACTATTTTGTGATTAAYTGCAGAAAAATACATTAAACATGAGTTAAATCTAGARAGAGATTGTTTAATTAGGAAATGAGAGTTCAAATTCTCACATTAGTTYACTAGTTTGGAAAAATGTTTTTGCRAGTTCTAAGGGATATGGTTAAGAGGGATCTGTAAAATGGGAACAGTCAAAAAGGATTAAAATGCAGCAGAAAAATGCTGTATTATTTCACTTTAATTTCCAGACTGAGTTACTTGAACACATGCATCAGAAGGATGCTACTCCACCTCAAATTATTAAGACCTAGCTCTAGATCTCTTAGATCTCTCAGAGATTTARCTCTTCTTCGTCCAACACCAAGAATAGCATCAGAAGTTTTGATAATGTTGCCAATCGGGGTCTTCAGAGAGGGATTTGCTTTGATAACGTTCAAGCAAGATAGTGAAATCCAAATCTTTCCACCCAACACACACAGGATTTAAGAAAAAAAAAAAAAGCCTCCCCATTTCCATCGCACTACAGAAAACAGTAAAAACTGCAGTGAGAATTCAAAACTAAGAGGATTCAAATATAAAGATGCATTTTGATACATCTTTGATTCCTAAATGTGTAAAAAAATAGAACATGAAACATTCCTTCACTCTATCCAGAAACAGTTTCCTTTGCTTTCCAACCATTTTAAATGTAAATGATTTAAAAGTAAACAATGACACTAAATCAAAGCTGTAAAAAGCTTCTTTGCTTGTTTCTAACRAAAACCTCGCCAGGTACCTGTGGAGTTCTCGCCATTCTGCTCCTCTCGCAGGCTCTGCTGGCTGAGGTCTGTTACTAGGGAAGCCGCTTGTTTCTTCCCTTCCTCGTCGCCCGACTCCTCCGATTCGATCCGCTTATCGACTGCGTAAGACACATAAGACACTGAGGCTACTTTTGTGAGCGGGGCAGAGGTGCAGCAAGCAGATATAATAACCAGGACTCACATACACCACTATGCAGTTAGTAGAAATCCTAAAGTTAACTAGAGCAAAGGTTTAGTCTTAAATAAAAGGCCTCTTACCCCTTGTTTCTAGTTTGATTTTGGGTGCACTTTTTCCTCCCTTCAGATCTTCCTAAAACCAACAATCTGGGAAGAAGACTGGAGGAAAAAGGAAATTTCTTAGATCAAAGGAGTGCAAATCCAAAGATTACGGAGATGGAGTTATATCTATTACATTTAAAGCGCTTTGAGCAAAAAAATATCAGTATCTTGTGCAACAGTAATGGTGACATGAAGTAGCAAAGGCTTAAAAAAAAAAGCAAAAAAAAAGGAGAGAGAGAGGAAAAAAAAAAAGGAAAACCAAAAAGTCCCTGCAGGTAAAGCGACCCTTTCCCGGCATGACGGCTCGGTCCTCTCCCCGGGCCCTGCGCGGCGACCCCCTGTCCCCGGCCGGCGCTCACGGCCCCCTCACGGGGCAGGCGAGGCGAGGCGGCGCCGTGCGAGGGGGCGCCCGCTCAAACCGGCGGCTGGGTCATCTCCACAGGCCGGCTTCTGCCACCGCCCGCCTCACGAGCCCCGGAGCAGGGAGATGAGAGTAGCGGGGCCCGCACAGACCCCCGGCCCAGCGGGACAGGCTCCTTCCCTGCCCACGCGGAGGGCCCGGCCGGGCCGCCCGCCTCCCCCCGGCCCCGCCACGAGCCCCGGCCGCCTCTCACCCTCCATCATCTCCTGCGGCCCCTCCGCGCTCCCCGCCGCCATGTTTCCTCACCGCCCCCGCCCCGCCCCCTGTCCGGAAACCGTCGCAACGGCCGCCGCGGCCAATCAGAGGCCGCCGCCGCGGGTGGGGGCGGAGGGGCACCGCCCTCCTGGCCAGCTCCCTGCCCGCGCATGTGCGCTCGCCCCGCTGCCTCCTGGGAGTTGTAGTCCCAGCAGGGCGCCTTGTGCGGAGCCYCGGTGCTGGCTCAGGGCCCGCCGGCGGCGGCCTCGGTTTCTCACACACCTCCTGTGCGGCCGCGGGAGCGGGTGGCCCAGCGCGACCCGCCGCGGCGCTGCCTGTGGGCGGTCGCTCGCTGCCGGCCATCCCGGGAGCGCAAAGAGAGCCGCTGCGAGGGGCACAGAGTGTGGAGGGAGCTGCCCATCTCCCCCGGCCGCCCCCGCCGCTGCCGGGGCGTCCGTAGCAACGGCAGCGCGCGGCGGCGGCGGGCGGGCGGCCCTGCCCGTTCGAGCGGCCCGCCGCCCCGCGCCGCGCCGTCTCATTGGTCGCGCCGCCTGCCGCTCGCCCAGCGCCTACGCTGGTTGGGCAGCGGCGCCAGAAAGCCCCGCCCACTGTTTCCTCGCGCCCGCCGCTCTGAGGTAACTGCCCTGAGGGGACGCGGCGGCCCCGGCCAGGTACGGTTGGGTCCGGTTGGGTCCGGCTGGGTCCGGTTGGGTCCGGCTGGGTCCGGTTGGGTCCGGCTGGGGCTGCCCCGCGCCGGCGCCGCGGGAGGACTCGGGTGCGCTGGACCGGGCCGCTTTGCGTCGATATTGAGGGTGGCTGCCCTGATCACCTGCGTTTAAAATGAGTGGAAAGTGGGAAAAAAATGTGATTTGGGGACTATGGTAGYACTTCCAGTAGTACGGTGGGGAAGTTCCACAGGTTGTGCTATAGATGCTGCATGTGCATTAATGGTCACGTTGATCTTGCAGCGTGGCCCAGGAGTCCCTTGGGCAAGGGACAAGGGACAAGGGATGAGGAGGAGCGTTGGGCCGATACCGCGGGCGTTAGTGCAGGCCCGGGTCTCAGCGGTTCCGTCACGTTTCTGTTGCAGACGGCGTTTCACYGCATGGCAGCCACGGTGTGAAGATGGCAGCCGAGGCGTCCGGCGTCTCCGAGGAGGCCCTGGTGCCTTCATCACCGGGCTCGTCCCTGCAGCGCTTGGGCGACTCTGATAAGCTGAGCAGGTCCAACCCCTGGGCCAGAAAGAGGAGGAAAAGCCATTTTTCGGAGCTGTGCCGGAGTCAGGCATCTCTGTCCGGTGAGCGGGTGGTCTGAGACTGCTGTGTTCATGGGGGTCAACGAGGAGTGGGATGATTGTTCCTACAGATGGTGTCAGATCTTGTTCCCTCCTCTCCCTGAGAGCTAGAGGTGGTAGCAATAAGTAGCTGTCAGGGGGTATTTTGAGGGTCACATTGCTGTTTGCCTGCTCTGTACTGGTACTTGTTCCTGGGCAACATTTACTGGCTGGAGCAGGCAGTTCTGGGCTTCTGGGATACCTGGTGTTCTAAATATTATCTTCTAAAACATGAAAAACTGCCAAATGGGGAGGAAGATGACAGCGGGGGGAAGAACGTCTTTCTTTCAACACATCTACATCCCTTTCAAACACATCCAGATACAGATGTCTCTGTTTTATCGTGGTCCATGTGGTACACAAGCGTAAATACAGAGGGATCCTTGTGATGCCAAGGTCATCATGACTTGCCCTTCAGAACTGCTTGCTGTTTTGGGCATGGAGCGGTGGTATTTGGCTCCCAGTGTCAGATGCAGGAACATATCCTACAGGCAGAACTTCTGAAAATCGTAGTACWATCGCCTGGCACTTCGTGACATAAAGCACTGGTGTGGGCACAGGTATTTCAGTGTCAGCTCTTGTGAACAGTTAATTAAAAAGCTTCTGACTAACTTGGTGTTTAAGTATGGGGCCTGAACACTTAGAGTAATTATATTTAATAACAGTTGCAATTTTAACTCGAGAGAATTCAAAACCTGTCCTTTAAACTCTGTTATCTTCAGTGAAAGGAAAATTGACTGGTCTGGTTAATRTGATGCATGTTGGCAATATTTTCTAGCCCATGAACAGTATCAAATTATTCCAGTGCCTGTGACTTCAAAAGACATATTTATTAGAATCATTTCTTTTACCTTTAGTTTAATTGGTTTTGGGTTTTTTTGGCAATTTCTAGCAGCATATATTTTGAGATAATGTTGCCTGATGGCTGTTTCGGACATTTTTTTYTTTTAATTCATGCCTGTAAATCCTCCTGTAGTAGACTTGAGAGCAACCCAGTTGACCTTTACCTTCTCACAGGAGACAAATGGAGCTCTTACTGCTTGTCTTCACTGGCGGCTCATAACATTCGTACCAGCAAAATCTCAAACTCCTGGGCTCAGTGGGATTCGGCCTCTCTCTCCAGCTCCCTTTGCAGTCCTGCCTCTGTGTCCTTTCTGCATCCCCTTGCCGGGGAGGAATCCAGCCAACAACTTGCAGGCGCCGCACGCAATCCCAGCAAAGCCATCTTCACCGTGGATGTCAACACCACAGAGGTACTGGCTTGTAGCTGTTGCGGTGCCATGTGCAGGGAAGGAAAGAGAGGCAGAAAACTTAATTTGGAGCCGTGTGACAAGGAAGCCCCTTCACTGGGATGGGCTCACGGCGACACAAGGTCTTTGTCCCAGTAAATATGTATTTTACACTGAGAGAGAGAGAATTTCTCTGGTTTCGTCCTGAGAGTAAACATTAGTATGAATTAAGTGCTGAGAACAGGGTAGGCAATTCAAAAGCAGGAAACTTGAAAGTTACCAGTGTCTCAAACCCTCTTAASGAAGGAGAGGCTCGGCCAAGGCTTGTCCTAGAAAAAGAAGTTTTAGCGAGACTTCAGAATTAAAAATGATCTCTCCATTTCCCCTGAAAAAGTGACATTGTGAGACGTTAAAACAGCACGATTAAAGAAACTTGTGGCTTTTGTGGTTTTTTTGGCTTGTCCTTTTTCCTTTCTACTTCTACAGATTCTCGTGGCCAACGACAAAGCCTGCAATCTACTTGGATGCAGCAGTCAGGAACTCATTGGTCAGAAACTGTCCCACCTGATTTCAAAATCCAGTCAAGACATAGTGGAAACCCTGGGTGAGGAGTACATAGAAGCTGATGGATGTAAATCCATGGTTTCAGGAACTGTGGTACGTGAAATGTTCCGGCAAATATTCCCCATACTTCCATATTCCAACAAGTATTCACCGTGCACTTTTTTTTTTTTTTTTTTTAACATTTTTAATATTATTTCCTGAGACAGGTGACTTTATGGGCATTTGACAATTAAGTAATTTGTAAGTCTTTTGACGTCTGTGGATAGGGGATCTGAAAGGGTAAGAGATGGTTTGGGAGGCACCCATAAGATCCTTCCAGCTATCAAATACATAGAGGCATGATGATGTGATCAAAGGGATGCTTCAAGGACACTGGATTTAAAAATAAATAAATAAATAAATAAACCCAACCAAACAAAAATTACATAGATTGCCTAGCATAGTAAAAACTTCTAGTAAAAGTTTTAAATTGTCCAAGACTTTTAGAATATCCTTAAAATTAAATTGCATGGTACACGTTAGGAAGTTAGACATCAAATACTGTGAAYTGACTGTGACAAAATGTCTTAAGACGCAGAAGAGCAGAACTGAYGTTTTGCCTGTGTGGAGGTTGTTTGTGAGAGAGCTGTGAGAGAAGCACCTAAAAAATATTTTCTATTGCTGTTTTTGCGAAGCACTACTAGAAAATATTGGGGAAAATGAGCTCCTGTTCTTCATGGCGCATGATTTTTATACTCAAATTCCCATCATGTCAAAGCTTGAGCTTCCTGAGCCTTCAGTTGGGTTTGGGACGAAAAATCTAAGCTTGAGTAARTGAATCCACAATAAAAATGAAATGGCTGAGGAAGGCACAGCCTCCGAGCTACAGCAGCTCCAAATATTTTATAGGCTCTCAGGGAGTTGCTGTGTGATTCACAAACCCATTCTGTCAAAATCCCACAAAAGTGATAAAAGGCTTGATGTGAGCACTGCAGGTTATAAGTAAACATCTGATTTGCAAAGAATCTTCTCCCACAGGAAACTGAGCTGCTGGTTTTGCAGCTGAAAATGGAAACTACCTTCATAATGTGCAGTATTCCCTGGCACCATTGGATATATTCAAAGATTTAGTTGTTTTGAATGCTATGTGTTACTGGAATTCCTTTAAATACGGCGGATGATTCTCACCGAGTGTGAAGTATTAGATTAAAATGTTTATTGTGCTGAAGGAAATGCACTGAGGTGAAAGATGCAACAAAAGCAATATGTTGTGTATCATCAGTGAATTATCTGTGAACATCTTCATCTCTATATTAAAGCTATGTTTCTTCCAAATTAAAAAAAAAAATACAGCAAATAGTTGAGACAATGTTTTTCTAATAATGAGGGGGAGAGATTTGGGGGTAATTTCTTATTCTTCTTTGGAACCCCTCTGTGTTTCCTATGGGAAGGTGGATATTCTAGGCCGTTCCAAAGAGAAGATCCCAGTCTCCGTGTGGCTGAGGCGAATGAAGAGCGAGGACAACCAGCGCTGTGTGGTTGTGCTGGAACCAGTGGAAAGGCTCTCGGCTTCTGTTTCCTTCAGGGCTGACGTGAGTATTTTTCTAGTCATCGAGTGACAGCAGTTCGTGACAGTTTGTGCAAATTAGATGCATCTGATTTCCATGGGCACGTTATTACTTATGAATGTTAAAATAATACTGCCTCAAATTGGGRTCACGTGCAAATTGCCCCCATGCTGTTCACCTTGAGATTTAACTAGTCAAATTAAAAAATATCTTAGGGGATATCTCAGACTGCAACACTGGAAGTTTGGCAGGGGATTCTTTAGGGCAGGGTTGCCCTTCTTGTGAAGGGAAGCAGTTTGCTAAGGAAAAATGTTGTGAGGAATCTTAGACTCCTCTGCTTCTCTGACCAGGGGTGGGTTCATGCATGACCTTGTCAGAGCAGCATTGTGTTATACCATGTTTGCTTTTACTGAGTCACCTGTTTAATTCTGCCCTCTCTTTGTGGACATCTCTTGGCATTTGGGCAGATCCTTGCAGAAACTGTTGTTAGAGGATGGGCTGGCTTACGTCTAAACTGCTAAAATAGTCCTGTAAATTCTCTTCCCAAGGGCGAGATTACATCATGTGACCTTCTTTTTGCCTATCTCCATGGCTACCCATCATTGGAAGAAGTAATTGGGCTCAACCTAAAAGACCTGATTCCTTCTGTGCAGATCCCCGCTCTGGGCAAAAGTATCCCAAAGGTATGGTATAAACTCCAGGCAAACTTTTTCATAYGCTTCCCCCCTGGCCATAGGTATACGTTGTTTTCCCTCCTTGTCCATCAAGAGGAAGCCTTTTCAGAGCGATGCACAAGTGTCCTCAAAATAAAAGACTGTGCTGCTTATTTAGCTGGCTGCTGTCTGGAGGTTTTCTAAGGATGAGCCCAAACCCTGACCTCTCGTTTTGGGATGTGTCATTGTTACAGATGCTTTTTCCCATTCCATGAGAAGCCTGGCTTCTTTTGGGAACCCTGCTGTCTCTGTCAGCACCCTCATGCTGCTTTGAATTCTTTGGCTGGTTTCAGTGGTGTTCGAAAGGCTAAAAGTTTAAAAAACGTGCAGATTTTGCAAATGGCATTGGGATGTAGGGAGAAAGACCTAAGATCTAAGCTAAGTTTGCCTAAAATGCCCTCTTTGCCCAGAAGCTGCAGCATGGACACGGCCTGTCTTCAACACTGTGTTATAAATCCTCCAAAAAACAACAACTTTGCTTTTGACACTTGATATTCACAACATTTGTTCACTTTCTCTTTGCCTGCTCCTTCTCTCTATCCTTTTTCCTGAGAACTTTTCTGGGCGACTTTATATGAATACTAAAATAAAATTAACTGGTGGTTTAGGGKTTTTAAGTTTGTTTGTTCATCTGCTTGCCTTTAGAACCTCAGGATCCAGAGATCTGTAGGTCGAACCAGAGAGGGGAACACCTTTCCTCTCAGCATAAAGCTGCACACTAGCCTTCCAGAAGACGACAAAGCTGAACTGCAGAAAGACAACRTTTCATGGACAGAAAAACAAGGCTACTTCACAGACTGTCATTATTCTGCCACAGTCAGGGTGTTTTCCACCATCAGTGGCATTATTACACTCCAGCCAGACGGAACCATCCATGGCATCCAGAACAGTTTCGCYCTAATGCTGTTTGGCTATGAGAAGGAAGAGCTGTTGGGAAAGGTAAGGTAGGAATTGTCGTCTCCCTAACATGACTGTCGTGTCAGGCAGCACATCCCTGGGAGGTGCAAAGTTTCCTTTGCTCCTCRGTTCTGTCTGTCACAAAAGTCCGTGCTCTACTAGTTCAGTGAGTGAGTTGCAGGATAATACACAAATTCTCTGGTTGCAATTGCTGGATTTTTTTTTTCTTGGTTTGGGTTGGAATGAGCTTCCAACAGTCCAAAGGATCATAGAATCATAGAATGSTTAAGGTTGCAAGGGACCTCAGAGGTCATCTAGTCCAACCTCCCTGCACGCCTAGGGTCACCCAGAGCATGTGGCACAGGGCTGCATCCAAGCGGGTTTTAAAGATCTCCAAAGAAGGAGACTCCACAACCTCCCTGGGCAGCCTGTTCCAGGGCTCTGTCACCCTCACTGTTAAGAAACGTGTTCCTGTAGAGCTTCCGATGCTTCRGTTTGTAGCCATTTCCTCTAGTCCTGTCGCTGGCCACCGCTGAAAAGAGGCCGGCCCCTCCTCCTCACAGCCTCCCTTGAGGGTACAGACACTGCTCAGGTCCCCCCTCAGCCTCCTCTTCTCCAGGCTGAACAGGCCCAGCTCCCTCAGCCTTTGCTCATAGGGCAGATGTTCCAGGCCCCTGATGATCCTCATAGCCCTGCGCTGGACTCTCTCCAGCAGCTCCACATCCCTCTTGTMCTGGGGAGCCCAGATCCCAGTCTCCAGATGTGGCCTCACCAGGGCTGTGTATAGGGGGACAATCACCTCCCTCGACCTGTTGGAGACGCTCCTCTTAATGCACCCCGGGATCCCGTTGGCCTTCTGGGCCACCAGATGCTGCACACTCATGTGTTCTCCACCTGAGCCTGACTTTCCATGAGCATCACGACTGCCAACGTAGTTTGTTAGCAATTGTCCCCAGCATGTGAGAGCCCATTTACCTTCAAAGGTTTCATTTTCTTCTGTTTTAGAACATTACGTTCCTGATCCCTGGTTTCTATAAGAGCATGGACAAATGCAGGGACCGCTCCTTGCCACTACCTCCCTTTGAGGACTCAATGGGGACAGAAAATGCAGGTATCTCTGGAGGAGTCGCTGCTTGCAGTACAACCGCCCCTGGTGGCTCCAACAAAGGTAAAATGAGCAAAGAAGAGGAATTTACCTCTGAATATGGAAGTGTGCTTTGTAAAAGCAGTTTATGTCTAAGCAGTTTTTTTTTTTTTTTTTTTGCCTGGAGATGCACAGCTGCTTTGGAAACAACTCACAGTTCCTACCGAAACAAGTAGACAGTGTGAAAATTCTTAAATAACTCTTTAGTGAAGGGATAGCTTTGTAATCCAGAGGTAATTCATCTTCAGGGAGGAAACATTGACACTCAGACTTCAGAAACTAGAATATTTTTTTCCATTTGAAAACTGCATTTGTTCACTTACTTCTGCGAGTCTAACAATCCTTGCTTTACTACATCCCAGTTTTTGTGTATTTTGGCCTTTCATGCTGCTGCTSTCTATATGATAGCCTCATTCTCAGTCTCTGCATAGCCACGAGCCTCTCTCAGCTCCCTGAACTTCAAGCCAACTAGCTAACCCAAGAGGCCAATACCTCTGCAATAGCTTAAATAAACATCMATGCATAAACAAGGTTTTGTTTCTTGTTTGGTGCAGGAATCAGTCATTTGGCTTCWTCTTCAACAAGCCTTCTGGCACGAGATGAGGCACAGATACCAGGGCAAAGACACAGAGAAGACAGGATGGTAAATACAGGGAGCAAGAGAAAGAGTGGGAGCAGTTTCTCACCTACTCCTTCCTCTCCTGAAGTCTCATCCACAACTGCTAGAAGGTAAATATGTTAAMATGCCTTGGTAAAGATGAGGTAAAATATAAAATATAAGGTAAAATAAAATTTTCCATTGTAAAATACCTTATGCAGTGGGTTCCATTGAACTGTGTTTGAGCTGATGGCTGAGAAGTCAACAGGAATCTTCTCAGGGCTAGAAGTGCCTTGCCACATGTAGCRGCTTCTGGTTGTGGTAAATGAACTGCAAAATATATTTAGAAATGGAGTTAGATAAGAAAGTAATCCCTAGGGAAGGAGTGCCACTGGAGTGCTAAAGCTGGAAGCTGGACCAAGTGCTTTCTGTCTTTTTTAAGTCTGAAAAGGAGAGGTTTTGTGTGCGTTTTACATAGTCAACGTAGGACCTGAACAGTGGGTGTCATACAAATGACTCTTTTCTCATATAATGTAATACATTTGTCATATAATGTAATACAAAGCATATAATATAAAGAATAACTGTGAACTCCTCCTTCACAAACGTTTCCCAATTGTTCCCATTTTCCTGTGTTTTCTAGGCTAGAAGACGTGTCCACTGCTCYGTCCGATAGCTTGGCTAAGCCTTCTTCTGTGACTGGTACCTCATCCGGACCAGCAACAGTCGATGAACTGCGGTCTGYGGCAGCATCTCGCTGCCTGCGAGACCTTCAGAGGTACAGGATTAAACAGCAGCCTTCGAAAATCAGCCTGGCATTTGCCCTGGGAGCTGAAACAACCCTTGAGGATGTTAAAGAGTCAGACACTGWGCTCAACTGCCTTTGCTCTGGCCTYGAGGATCTGGATCTGAATCTTGGTGCGGAGGGGAACTCAGCTGACTCTTCAGGCACCGCTGCGGCTCCTGTGGGAGCGTCCTCTGATGCAGAGGATTGCGCTGTGGCTGAAACACTACTTCCAGACAGTGCTTTCTCTGGGCAGAAAAAGCAAACTGTGCCAGTACGAGTAACATCTACGCCCGTGAAACAAGAAGGACGTCCGAATCCTTTGAGCTCGGAGATACTGGAGGGCATCTACTTTGGGAGCTGCTATCACAGAGATGGTTCTCGACTGAGTAAGTTAAGCCTGCTTCTCCTCTGCCAAAACCTCCTAACAGGACACTTTTTCACCCACACTTCTGAGGAAGGCAGACAGCTCTAGTCCCCAAACCCCAAACAAAATGTCTCTCAGGAGGCTCTGTGCTCTCATTCAGCAATAAAGTTTCATTCCACCCTTTCAACTCTCCCCCCTGTTTCCGCAGCGATACTTTTTGAAGTGAAACACGTGGAACTGCAGGACCCTGCTGCACTCTTCTGCGTCTGGGTGGTCAAAGACTTTATACCGAGCCAGCAAGAAACAACACCAAAGACTCAGCTCTGCTTCTCCAGCCTCGCGAGCTCCATCCAGTCCGTAACAGATTTTTCCACACACAGTCTCACAGAAGTAAGAAATTTTATTTACGCTGTTTTATAACATGGAGCACTGTCGAGCTGAACCAAAGGTTGTGAAGTTTTCCATGCTGTAATAATGGCCTGGCCTGGTGGGGAATATTGCTGCTTCCTTATTTCCCTGTTGGTGTGTCAAAAGAAATGCGTGTTTAGGGGTTGCCATGGAAAGGACAAATTATTATTCTGTAACGCACTGAACTACACGGTGCCGTGTAGTTACCTTCCCAGTCTGAACAATAAAAGCTCCTAGTTTTCAATCTGTTCTTAGGCAGGTTTAAGGATCTTTACAATAGAGATTTGCCCCAGTGTAATGAGATTAATTTTAAAATCAGTGTAATCACGTTGAAACAAGCAATGTAACATTATTAAAAGAAAAGAAATACTGGGATGAAAGAAACTTTCACAGTGACTTAGGTCAGCAAAAAAGGCCTTTTTTTTTTAGCTGCCTACCAGGGTGCTGCATTCGGCTTGGTGTACAGAAAATTGAATATGTAACTCCTCGGGCTTGCCTTTTAATTAATAGTGGATGAAAAACTGACAGTACTTTCACTAGAGCTGTAAACAGAGAAATAGTCTCTTGGATGAACCTAAATGGGTGAAGGAGATCTTTTAGATTCCATGAATAAGCATGCCCTAAAATCTTTAGGTAGCTGGATTTTATATGACTTTATAATGGATTTTAGTAAGGTGTTCCTTAAATTTCTTTCTTCTGTCTGTCCCCTAAGAGAGCTTGAAGAAAGTAAAATGCTCTTGTGCCAGAGAGCTCTGTAAACATTGGAAATTAAATGTCTTTTATACACTGAGTCAWTTTAGGTTGGTGCAACACGTGGAAATCGACAATTTTATTGCTTGGGCTTAAAGCACCTTTTTAGTTCTGTCCGTTTAACCTGGAAAAGAGATGGCATCAAAAATCATCTGCCTTTTTGTTCATCAAATAAGATGTTCATTTGCTAAAAATTCATTATTCTATTTTCCTATTTGCCTAGAAAATTTTGTACTAGCAGCTAAAATGCACATTCTTCAGTTTGGTTTTCCTTTTTCCTGACTTTAGCAGCACTGGGAGCTATTGAAATCACACTATT
Source organism: Nothoprocta perdicaria (assembly GCF_003342845.1). Classification (NCBI taxonomy): domain Eukaryota; kingdom Metazoa; phylum Chordata; class Aves; order Tinamiformes; family Tinamidae; genus Nothoprocta; species Nothoprocta perdicaria. The sequence continues at coordinate 790,420 of NW_020454949.1, read as the reverse complement.
GAATTAAACATTTTTGTTACCCCAGTATTTGTTACCTCAATATACAGACTTTGCTATCAAAAGCAAAGATCACTCTCTTCAGTTAGTCTTGTGAATACGTATTTTCTTTTCAGTCTTTATGTCATTTTACAGACATTTTCCTGGTTTTGCTCATTTTCCTTTTGCTGTTTTCTTTTTTCTGTACCTAGAGGATCAGATCAACTCCWTTTTCAGATAGCTCCCGAGCTGCTGAAGAGCTTGAAAGGCTACAGGCTTGTGAGGGAGAATATGCAAGAAAATACGACACGCTGAGTCCCATCGGCAAAGGGTCTTTTGGCTTTGTCTGGACTGCCAGGTGCAAGGCAGATCAACAAGAGGTTAAGTATTTCTATTCTAGTTGTTGTTGTAATGATTATTTAGGATTGAATTTGAAAAGTTAGAGCATTTATGTAATATAAAAACTAAGCTATTAAAACCTGCCATTTCCTAGTTTGGGGTTTTATGTATTTAGMATGTGAAGTCTTTAAGCTTGTGAAAACAGGACAGTGAAATGCTCGCCTTGATGACCTGTTACCTAAAGCAGCAGGTATGGAATGAGGCTGGTCATGGAGCTAATTTAACCTGCTCCAAGAAGTGTATTCTGGGCTTAAACAGAATTACACATTTTAATCTTTATTTGCTAAAGAGGAGGTCAAACTCCAAAGTCCGTCTTTTGTGCCAAGACTTTAGGATGTGGTTACTTTGCAGTGAAATAATCACACGGAGGTTATGAGACCCAAAATAGTTCTTTATCAGCAGGAGTATTTTGGGTGTCGAGAAGCAAAATCTCTATTTTTTCCTGTGTATGGTTAACTGCTCATTTCTCTCTACTGTAAACCCCTTCTAGAGGTTATTATTGCCATAATGGAGTTTATGGAAGACAGCCTGCTTGTCAAAGTCGTTGGAATTCAGAGCATCAACAAAAATAAAATAAATTATGGATATTTGCCATCTGTGTGTGGCATTTGGCTTCTAGGGCTCGATTAGTTCAAGTATATTTTAAAAATAGTATAAGCAGCACATATTGGCTTCTAGTTTTCTAGTAATATCGGTCASTAATCTTTCTGGGAAATTAACTTAGCAAGTACTTAAAGCCATGTTTTTGTGGGCAATATTAAATGTAGTTTTCTGTGTAGGTTGTGGTGAAGTTCATCTGGAAGGAGAGGGTGTTTGAGGACTGCTGGGTAGATGACCCTGACCTGGGGCGAGTGACTCAAGAGATTGCAATCCTGTCGAAGGTGCAGCACCCCAATATCATTAAGGTACTGTAATTTAGAGCAAACCCAGTGGGAACTGTATCTGATGAAAGAAAAAAAGCCCATGCATTATTTTAAGATAACAACAGGATGCATGCCTTAGCAGTGAAATACACTATGCCCAGACATTTAGCAGTTCAGTAAAAAATTTTGCTGTGTATCTTGATTTCTGTTCTCTGCCTTTTTTCTTTTTCTCAGAAAGATAATTCCTCTTGCTTTCAATGCTCCTTTCCATTTTAATTCCATGCATTCTTCAAGAACTCTTTGTGCTTGGTGAGATGAGACTTGAGAGATGATGATGTACTCTGACTAAGCCTCCCAAGAGGGAAGCAACGTTGGCAAAAATAGTTTGAGGTTGAAGCTCATGGTAAAAAGAGTCTGTTATTTATAGGTTCTGGATGTATTTGAAAATGAACAGTTCTTCCAGCTGGTGATGGAGAAGCATGGATCTGGTCTGGATCTCTTTGCGTTCATTGATAATCAGCCTGACTTGGATGAGCCCTTAGCAAGCTATCTGTTCAGACAGGTGAGAGCTGGCAACGTGCATTTGCTGCACATAGGAGAAAGGTAATTAATATAAGGACTGAGACCTTTTTTCACTCAGAAGAATTACTGRCTGATCAGTAGGCACTGGTTCCTCCAGGGTTGTGTGCAATAACTGCAGAACTTTACTGAAATGCAGCCTRCAAAACCTGTCTGAGGTTTACTTAGAAACCTCTAACACGGAAACCTTTACAGGGTCTGTCTTCAGGTGAGGATTTTATTGAAAACTCTTGCTTTTTGGCCCTGCCCATGGCACCGTGCACTCCTAGATGCCCGTTTACGTGACAGCTGCATGTGCTCTGCTGTGGGAGAAGAGGGAGCTTTGCATTATAAATGGAAACTTCCCTGCCTGCTTTTCTTGCTGAGATGTATTGTGGTCGGGCTCAAGACTGTTTCCAAGGTGACATAATTGTGATGAGCTTCTTAATTACGGTGTTAGAGCGCGAGTCGTGCGCGAAGAAGAAGGGGCCTCCGGGGGAATGTGCTGTTCCTATGAAACTTCACTCTCCAGTGCTTTGTCATCCTGCAGCGCTGGAGGCCAACAGTCAAGAGTCTGCTGGAAAAATCAAAGGCCCCTCCAAAGAAAACAAAAGCTGAGATAAAAATAGAATAACCTGCAGGGTTGTAGCAGCAGCCACRGACGCTTCTTACCAAAACCATAAATACTTGGTGACTACAAGAGCCCTGGAGTCGACGCCTCTCACAGCAGTGCTGACAGCCATTCCTGAGCTCTCGTGTAGTTAGCAACACTAGGAGCTAGATCTGGTTTATGCAGTTCTAACCCAAAATAGGATGACTGGAATTGTGTCACCATGTAGATTGTCCGGCAGGAGATCTCTGTGTGCTAAAACCTCCTCCTTTCCTCTGTTCCAGCTTGTGTCAGCTGTGGGCTACCTCCACTGCAGAAACATCCTTCACAGGGACATCAAGGATGAAAATATTGTCATTGCTGAAGACTTCACCATTAAGCTCGTGGATTTTGGTTCAGCCGCCTACCTGGAACCGGGCAAATTGTTTTATACCTTCTGCGGGACCATTGAATACTGCTCACCAGAAGTGCTCTCTGGCAAACCGTACGTCGCCCTCCGAAAAGTCACCCCYGTGTCCCTTGTCACCCAAAATGTGTGTGTGCAGCACAGGAAGGCTTTGATACTGGTGGTCCGGAGTATCTAAGCACACCATAGAAAGCTGTGCTGAGATTTAGGGCACTGCAGTGGCAGAAATTACTTGTAAAAGGCTCAGATWCAAACAGTTGTTTCTGACTGTGCAGAGTAATGAGTAAGTGCAAGGACAAGCTCAYGCTCCCCTAAAATCCAGGATTCTTTTGTTGCAGCGTCTTTTACTGCTGTCTTGGATGTGCTGCCCAAAGCTCAGCAGTCTTTTCCCCATTCTCCCCTCCCTGAATATTCTTTCCTCTAAATAGGATCTGGCAACCTCATACACCCACTTGGGAAACTTTACCGTCCCAGGATGGCAAATACTACCTGTATGTGCAAGTATTTTATCTTTCCTTCCTTGCGGGAGCCTTATTAGAAATCTCATAACCTTGCTGTGTTAAAAATTCGAACCATTAAAAGAATTTGTTTTATTTTTTGCAGTTCTTCAGCACACAAGGGTGTTTTTTGCAGCCTGAGTTAATGCAAGGCTGCACGTCTCCCCATAGGTACCAAGGGCCTGAGCTGGAGATGTGGTCACTTGGTGTCACCCTTTATACCCTCATATTTGGAGAGAATCCCTTCTGTGAGCTGGAGGAGGCCATGGCCGCTGTCCTGAATCCCCCCAGGGTCGTGTCAGAAGGTGAGTCCTTTGCTTTTGCTTTTGTTTTGCTAAAGGGCCAGATCTCTCAGAAAAGTTTGAGCAGAAGGAGGGGAAAACTGGATAAGCAGTTCCAAATGTGCTCTGCAATGATTTAGAAAGCTGTTCCCCGTGGGAAAGACACCTTTTTTTTTTTTTTTTTTTTTTTTTAATGATAAATTTGCAGTTCTTTATGCATGCAATTAATAAAGCTATTATATGTCTCAGTATTTCAAAGTCCAGATCTTTAATTTATTATAATGAACTTAGCCACAACTGACTGAACTTCAGTGTGGTTTATACCCGAGTAAACCAGAGCAAACAAAGTCTACTCAATAGCTCTCAAATCTGCAACAGCCCTTGCATAATTCTAATCCCGTTTYGTCTCACTTGGACTAGTTGCCAGCAAGCAGTATGTTATTCTTGTGTGTGACGAGAATCTGTTAATGTTCATAACTTCCAGATGAATTGTATGCTTTGATCTTGCAGCAAAAAAATATGTTTGTAGCGTTTCTGTGGTGCTACAATTAGCTGGCCAATTCTTAAAGCTTTCCATGAGCGTTAAGTGCTCCTTTAATCACTGATGAAACATGGCAGGACCGTAACAGAAGACTGGGCTTGGGATCAGTGAGCTTGGGCTGCCTCCCTGGCATTTCTTTCCATGTCTCTCTCYTCCAGGGTCCCAACTTTGCTCTCCGTTTGCTCTTTTTACAACCCAAAAAGCTGTGATCGTTCCCAGAGCTAAGCAACGTGTAGAGAAATCTGAATAAAAACAGTGCCGCACAAGGGTTTAAGGGGGAGAACTTGTGATTAAAACCTGAACTGCTTAAATCTAAATATTGCCCTGCATTCGCAGCGTGCCTAACGCGCGGCCTCACCCCTTCCTCAGGTCTCGTGAGGCTGATTGCAGGGCTGCTGCACCCCGTGCCGCAGCAGCGCACGACTCTAGCCAAGCTCTTGGAGGACCCGTGGCTGAAGCAGCCGGTGAACGTGGCCGATTACAGCTGGGAAGAGGTGTACGTCTCCGCCGAGGCAGGTGAGGGCTTCTGCCTCCACACAGGCCCTGCCCGGCACGCGGGGAGAATTCATATGAGAAGTGGGCAGCAAACAACTTCTCCCCGGAGGAGAGAGGGTCCCGTTCACTAGTGGGGTGCAGAGGTCACCCCTYGCTGCCCTGTTGTTGCTTCTCTTCCTTCCTAGAGCGCAGCGGCTTCAGAGATGGTTCCAGCGAGGGCACAAGCAGAGAGAGCCTCCTCCTTGCAGCCCCCGGCGTGGAGGCCGAGCCCTGCTCCAGCTCCGCCGAGCGCAGGTGGACGGATCCCGCCAGGGAGGGCCCCGCCGCTGCCGAGGGCCAGGACTCGGCTCGTGGGCATCGCCGCAAGCTTTCCCTGCAGTAGGCGCCCCTTCCCAGGGGACACGTGCTGTCACTCGAGACCTGGCAGAAAATCCTCTTAAGCACTTCTCCTTTGCGGGAAGACAGGCATTTTTGAGAAATCCTGAGTGCAGTAACTGTCAGGGAGCCCTGGAATGGGAACCATTTTCTATAGTCTTGTGGGACAACCTCTAAACTCAGGCTGACTTTTCTAGACTGGTAGGCAGAAGCTAGTGTGAGTGCAACAAGTGCAGGATTTTAGGGCCTTGTTTTTAACAATTCAGAATCCAGATTAATTTTTTTAATGGCTCTTTTTACTTTTCTACATCCTGTTTCCCTCTTTCTGTGAAAATAAACATCTTAGTCTGGCTTGCTGCCTGCCCTTTGGGTGGTGTTTGGATGCTGGGTGCCCCAAATGTTTGCTGTTACCTCAAAAAAACAGATAAAGGGGCTAAACAAGTTAATTTCTCTCCACCCTCAAAAGAACGGCAAGAAAATATTCTTTGATTCTGATGAGACAAAGGCATGGGAAAGAAACAGCTTCAAGACAGAGAACTAAATCCGACCCATTCAAAATACTGACGTAGAGGTAACAAAATCACCTCTCCTGACCACTYCTTGGAGCTAGATCAAGACTCTCCACGGAGAAACAGAAGGACTTTGTTGGCTAAAAAGTGTCGCTGGGAGCTTACTGGTGGCCCTGGGCTGGAGCCGGCGCACGGATCACGGTGCCCGCCCGGACGCAGCCGGCAGCGCCCGCGGTCGGGGCTGAGGGGCGGGTGCCAACCCAGCCCCGCTGCGGCCGCAGTGGGGTGATGAGACAGTCCTCTCCCCCCATACATAAATGTGTAGATATGTGTGTGTGTATATGGGGGGGATGCATGGGTGCTTGTGCATATATATATATATATATATATATGTGCTTTATATATGTGTTGCATATGCATGTGTGTGTATATATGTATATGTGCGTGTGCTTGTGTTTTTATATATGTGTATACAGGTGTGTGTGAAGTCTTGTATCTGTGTGTATAGGTGTATGTGTAGATGTGTGCGGTGTGCTTGTGTGTGTGTGTGTGTGTGTGTGTGTGTGTGTGTGCACCACCGGGTGTCTATACCAGTGCGGATACGTATGTGCGCGGTCGTGTGTGCACAGAGGTGTGCGTGCATGCGCACACGTGTGTGCGTGCGCACGTGTGTGTGTCCATGCGTGCGCGTACAGACGCGTCCCCCTGGAGCGCGCGTGCGCGTGCTCCGTGCGCGTGCTCCGCGCGCGTGCCCGCCGGCGCCGCGCGCAGGGGGCGGCCCC